>NW_008751808.1:269142-287932 GCF_000715545.1 Opisthorchis viverrini
AACTCGGAAGGACGAAGGTTATCCCAACATCGACCAGATTACGACGGCGATGGATGCCAAGCTCAAAGGTCACGTGGACATCGGCGAATGGGGACACGGGATAACAGAGCAACTAATGGAACCGCTCGACCGAACAACTAGACCCCGGCTAACAGCACGTATATTAACACACGTACCACTACTCAACGCACAACCACCAACCCACCACTACGCACAACCACGCTCCCCAATAACGCACAGTTGATGTCATCTCGATTGGTGATGAGACGTTTGCAATCAAATTGCCCAGCTCGGGGAACAAGCCAACGAACATCTACGCTACCTGAGCTACCGACATTTTCCTCCATATAAGATCACATAAGTTTGACCTTCCAGAGGATGGGATTTTATGTAGAAATGATTCGCTGGACAACCACAGTTAACCGAGCAAAAGTAGGCTAGTCATCCGGATAGTTAGCTTCATGTAACCAAGTTTCTGACTGGTTATAAATAGCCAAGCATGTAAATTACCACTACGTAAATGCATTGCATCTAACCGATAGTTATCGTTGGCTTTCATGAATATGGCCTCAAAACTCCGTGGAACATTATGATTGCTTAGTTACGAAATGTGTGAAGATCATGCTACTGTGTCCCTCGTCTTCAGGATATGCGTTTTTCCAACTACGTTCCGTCTGTGAACTGCATCAACCACGCGCACGCCTACTGGTCACACATTCAGTTCCAACCAAAAAACCTGGAAGTGACCGATAATTTCAAAAGTTCAAAGGGTGAACAACATGTGATTGGGACAACCTCCCAGGATGTACAATTCCTAATCGAAAATTCCCACCGAAACCGCAGTGTACTTACCTTGAGCAAGTCTATCTCATGTATGCAGTCGTTACGTGCCTTTGCATCTGTCATCTCAAATATCTGGAAAGAGGAGAGGGCAGCCAAATGTGCAGTAGACGTGTTTTTAAAGATAAAGTAAAACAAAGTTACATGACAACACCGAACGATACAGTGGTGAGTAGATACGGTCAAACCAGTGTTTGTCTCCTATCAGGTGACAAGTACTCAGAGATAGCCCAAGTGGTTAGAACTGACCGGAAGGTCCGTGGTTCGAACCCGACCTCTGCCTCTCAACTTCCCCTGCCTAGGCTTGGTCAACCTAGCAGTATCCCAGCCCTCGTGCAACCTTCGGGTGGCATAGCAGTTAGGCACCAAAAGGGTACTACAGCTGAACGATCGAACTAAGTTCAGAGTCAATCACTTCGACGGATTTGAATGGTTCATATTCCTATTCGAGGAAGTAAAATTGAATGAGACCTGTAGAATGAGACCGCTCCAAGGAGATGGCGCAGCATTGAGGTCGGCCAGAATTGTGTTCTCTTGGCGGGGGGGGAGTTATATAACTTTTTTTTGTAGCTGGAACAGACATCAAGTGATTCGGAGAAACATCTACCAGAGTACAATCGACCACCTTCACCTTCCACATTCGTTTTGACAGAACTCGTTTTTAGAACTGGATTTGGTCATTCCAAAGTGAAACAAAACAGCCGGGAAACACGCAGATCAAATATGCATAAACCTCCCGATGTATGCAAGTGTTTGACTGATCACGACTATTATTCTTTGCCCTTCACCCATGTGGAATGATCTGGTACCTACGTAGCTTGCCCCGACCTTAGTTGTGAAACTTGCCTGTACTTCGAACTTCACTAGGGCCATAAGCGTATGATTAGTACTTACATCGTGCCAAAACTGTGAAAAAGCGATACCGTTGAATATAATATTGGACACCCTCAAGGCTACTTAAACAGTCTGTCAAGTTTTCAACCATGAAACTTGTACATAAAGTGTAGCATTTCAGATCATGCAATGCAATGATGCACTTCTGGGCATGAGTAAGTTCCATACATCAACAGTTGCGTGAAGGGAATGTCTTATACCCCCGAAGTTTGGGCTATGAAGACGTTGAGCTCGCTCCCTTATTTATTCAGCGTTCAGCTAAAAACGGTTTCCTAAATGGGCACACCTTGGCTTTCGTCTCATCCACCCAAGTACATAGACTGTGGCACGGCATATGCATGAAGGATACCTTTAAGAAAATTTCATACCTCCTTAAAACTACCTCTCGACGCAGACAAACTGGGATAGAACACCCTTCTTGGAAGCGTATTCTTTCTAGAAGCGGATTGATTGGAATTTTCGCATCGGCCGAGCAGAATGGAAGCCAGAAAGGAGGATTTTAACTCACGGATCTTTTTCATCCGGTCTGGGTTTCAAATGCCCTAGTAACAAGAAATGCTTTTTGGTCCATCTACCAACATATCATGCGAAAACAACACTGAAATCACGACCGAATTCTCTCGTACAATCTCCCCAGACCCATCCATTGTTTATCACGCCGGCGACTATGGTTGTCTTGGTAACGGGGGGAGCAAGTTTGCGGAATGAAATTTCCATGGTCTGTCTAAAATTGTATCACAATCTCGGGTATATGGGCAACAATTTGTGGTGTGTTTTACATTGTCTCGCCGAAACACAATTTGTACGAATTGGCGACGAGACCGTCAAAAGTGAGGGCTGAGGACGTACGTAAATATCGAGTAGTTCACAAGAAAATATTTCCAAGTACGTCTAACTGGGTTAGGCGCCTCGTTTCAAGTCTGCTGATTCAAGTTCTGTTCGGGGATGGATACTCTGATACCTGTGAAACGGATATGGAAAAATTCTCACCTCATTTTCACTCTGAGCAGTGGTCAAGTCGCGACGCAATGCGGCAAAAACAGGCCAAATGTTGCTCAAACTTGGTTCTGTATGGCAGAGTTTTGTTACCACGTCATCGACAGACGGAGGATATCAAAACGCAATCCAAGCGCTATTTTTACATTGCACTAATTTAGCATGGCCTGCGAAATCTCAGTCGCTCAAGCATGTCCCATGTTTTCAACATCCGGTCTTCTCATATGGGGTCTTACTGAGAGACTGCGAGTTCTCTCCTATCCCATAGACCACGTTAGCGTGTGGTACAAACACTGTAGGGAGCAATTTTGGAGACAGCTGATTAGTATTCAAGCTCCCCCACCGCCGTCCTGTTTAGGGTGATTTGTGAAGCTAGTTATTGACATGAGGAATAGTTGCACCAAACTGCCTGGACAAAGAAAGGACAAAGAATTTAGCATTTCTGCCCACAGCTGACACGGTGTGAAAGAACCATGCCAAATAAGGTGACCCATAACGCATTGATACCGTTGTCCTGGTAACCGTATGCACAACAAGAAATGTACTTTAACACGTAGGTGTAGGACTATCTGTTCTTAGAATGCGATTGTCAATATTTGCGTGAAATTTCTCAAGATCCATGTCACCGGGATGAGCTTGTACCATCCATAAAGGCCCGGAAATTCCTATAAAACGCATGTTTCTCAATTCAGATGGCCGCAAACATACCCTGTTTCCCTCGAACTATTGTAAATTAATGCACAGTAAACTAGTAAATGTAACAAGACGCGTTTTTGGGAAAATTCATGCACATGGCCACACTAAGGTACCAAGGAACTGTCAGTTATAAATGGAGATGATCGGCCAATTCGTCGTGGACGGTTTCTCACAGCCTAGTTTATCGCGAGCCAATCTATCGACTGACTAAATCGTCATGAGTCGACTTTGATACTACCTCACAGTGAACTGAGCTGTGCACGCAAGTGAGAACAACCGATAAAGCCAAGATTTTGTTATGTATAGGAATGCCTTCTGGCATTTTGAACGTAAATAATAGAAGGAAATGGAGCGGTTTTTCAGCATATACCTGTTTCGCATAAAAAGAAAAAAAACAAACAGATGATGGAGGTACACTTCTCATGGTCTTCTAGGAAGGCTTGTGTCATCGATACTTCCACACCGATTAGTACGAACCGCGGTTTCATATCGACAAGGTGAACATGCCGAGTTGGGTGACCTGACTGGATAGGACGTGGTGTGACCACGTCAAACTATCCCCGGTTGTGAAAAGTGGAATTTCTCCCCGATATTGTCAGTGTGTAATGTAAACTTTATTCTCGGACTGTCGCGACAACAAAAAAAACTTAGCCAAAGTTGTTGAGGGCGCATTAGATGAATAGTTAAACATGTAATGCTACGTAGTTTCTAGACCCGACCGTGGTCTGTAGACCTGGCCTTATGAACTCAGTCATATTGGTTTGATGAACTGTTCCACAATGATCCTAAGTACATGAGCAGAGTGTTTTTTGAAGAGGCATCTCCTGTCTATGTCCCCAGTTGTATCCAACGGGTCTACAATCTTTGTCGTTCACCGCACCTCTGTGTTACTATCACGAATTTGAGTAAGACAATTTGACCACTGAGGAGTAGTCAAGTTTTATTCCTGACTTGCTCTCAACCACCGTACAAGTACCAGGCTTATGTGAATCTGTTGCCTAGAAGGGGGAATGTGGCCACTACCAATATACTGCAGTCGGAAACATTGAAAAACCGTGTGATGAGCATAAATCAGGGTTAATCGCGCGGCAGTAAGCTTTTTCAAAACTGACCACAGCTTGCAGTGATAACAGGCGCTCAGTATTCGCACAATAGAATTGAATTTTCGAAAGCGACAGTGTGCTCCTGATGGTCTAAAACAGACAAAACTGAGTTCAGAGTCTCATCTAGGCATCCCGGAATCTCAGCGATGCTGGGGAAGTATTCCACGAGACTTTTTTCGCAAGAGGTATTATTGCTTCAATGGATAATGACAATTGGTGAGCCACGAGAATATGAACATAGATTAGGATGTACACTCATTTGCAAACTAATTTGGTTCTTTCGAGAGACTCACCTGGAACCCAGCTGAATCTCTCGTTTATGATGTTTTCAGACAGATGAATGTGCTGTACCAGGCCGCCTCATGAAAAACACCAAATTAGTTTGCAAATGAGTGTATATTCGCTTATTTCGTGCAATTTGTTTTCAAGTAGAACATAAGGTTGACGGAAACCCGGGGACTGCGCCTACCTGATGAGCCCAAATTAGAAGGGCGAAACCGGTCGTGGGCTGTCGATGGATTTTCAGCAACCTTATGAGTAGTACATTAAAAAGATAGATTAGGATGGCTTTTGGTTTGAGCACAGACACACACAACAAAATCCAACATTCTGGCACATCTGAGAGCATTGTGCTGTTAATCGGCCCCGTGATAACACTTATTTTCAATTCAATTCTCATTGGCTTGCCAATTATCTGGTTCCTTATAAGGATCACCCAGCATAATTTTGCTCAACAAAGAGTTTTTCTAGAAACAAACAGGCTTTCAATGACCTGCTCCGGTGACAACGATTCACCAGGATAATTTGATGAAATACCAAGTTGCGAGTTGCTATGAGCCAATATCACTCAACTGGCTAGGCTAGCAGCTCGCGTTGACATCAAGCCCTGCTCTTAGCTCTTAGCAAAAATGGCATTCTTAGTACGAACAACCAGCACAAACCAATTAGAGCATCTACGGTTATTTGTTCCCAGAAGTTATCTAGCCCCTTCTCAGAAGATAGTCGAAGGACAACAAAGCATGCGTTGTATCAATCACAGGACCAAGCCACAACACAAAAGTGCACAACAGTTTGCAGGATAACACCGAACAGACGCATTCCGGTAACCTTCACACGCTTCATAGCCACGTTTAGACCAGATGGTTTGTGAATAGCCCGCCAGACCGTGGCGAACTGTCCTTGACCAATGGACAACTGGATTGTATAGTTCGCGAGTGTTTCATAAACGGGCGAATTCCCCGTATCAGCCTTTGTGATGACAGCACGCTGGGCTGGAGCACTTTTTACACGAGTTGTTGGACGCGGTAGCATTGCTTAGCATTCGAAATATCATCCGAGTCCTGAAGATACTACTGAAACAAGTAGGGAAACGCTGATGATATGGATGATGAAATGGCCAAATGTTAAAAGCCCTGGCTGATGTGAGGTAGAAGTTAAGGGTATGTATAACGACCGGTTGCAGGGTCACCTGAATCAGCAACGGGCTGGAGCAAGTGGGTTTGGAAAAGACCAAATGAACCAGACGGTTCTCCACGCTGTTCGGAGTTGATGTGACCAAAGCAAGCGCAACCGGTGTTTCATTCCTAGCTGAAGCGATGTGTGTTCTGCGGCATGAGACCAAAGGATTGGCACAAGGTGTGCTACATCTGCACAACAACAAATGCAGAGGTATCACTACACACCGGTTGGCTTTTGCAATTGGCCATTTTCCAAACGACCTTGATTCTGGGGTCGCTATGTTTTGAAACGTTGTTTTCAATAGTCCAAAGAATCCGAAACCAGATGGCTTCGGTCAGATAGTCGAACCTACACAAGTGATTCTCTGTCACACAGCTGTTGTTATCTATGACAGACGTTGTTTCATTCTGTTCCGCTGTCAGTGTTTGTGACAGAACACCATCCCGGTAAAAACCTCTTCTCAATTCGCATCTTGAGCGTCTGCATCTTGGTCCAGTTGTTTGTGCTTTGATCCCTTCCAGAGTTCTGAATCTCTGAAGTAGCATGTCCCATTTTCTGCCATTCAAACAAAGTTTGGTAACCATGGTGATCAGTTAACAAAACAAATAGCTGGAGGATCTCTAATCATAGGACAGAGGCAGACGTGCGTAGCACGAGAGAATTGCCATTGTTCCAAATCTCTACACTCAACTTTGGTTGTATGTACCTATCCGTGGGCGAATTTGGTGCAAAAGGAAAATAGAAGAGACCGATTGGAGAAAACCACCTTTTGACGGGATACTTAAAATAATGGATGACGGTATCCCGATTTTAGAGTGAAAAACACACTTATTTTCTTGGGTGAGTAAAATCCTGTCTACTTCGTAAAGGAAACTACTCACAAGGTTGCTGAAAATCCGTCGACAGCCCACGAACGGTTTCACCCTTCTGGAGGCTCATCAGGTAGGCGCAGTTCCCGAGTTTCCGTCAAATTTAGGTTCTACTTGGACCTAAATTGGACTGTTTTCGAGAAATAAACTCATTTGAAAATCACTTTCTCAAAAATAGTCCAATTTGGGTTCAAGTAGATCATAAAGTTGACAGAAACTCGGGGACTGTGCCTACCTGGTGAGTCCCAAGAAGGGCGAAACCGGTCATGGGCTGTCGAAGAGTTTTCAGCAACCTTGTGAGCTGTCTACTTCACTGAAGAAACGAGTCTGAGTGGGTGACGAAGTAACCTGAAACGCTTGCGTCTAACGGCTCCCGCGTTCTCCTTGTTTCGCTCGGACGTACAAAGTTGTCGTTCGGTGGATGTTCTGTTTCTGGTTCAAGGTGTATGGTTAAAGGATATTTCCTGATTGATCGACGGGAGATTGACATCATAAGCAAAATGAGTCACACGATCAATCCCCTCCAGGTGCTTCTCGGACAATGGTTTCTTATAAAGATGATAAAGATAAAAAACAAAATAAACTATGAGCCGTCGCTGAGACATTCGACTCACGGCAGCTCACGTGACATTATCCGCGTGGCTGAGAGTTATTGGTGCATTACTCCATCCAACCGAAGGCTAGTTTCAATGCTTTTCAGCTCTTATTGATCATTTTTCGGGACTCTCTCCGGAAGGAAATGTAGGAATCTGAACCTCTTGTGTTAATTGTGATGTGAGAGTACTACTGAAGATTCTCAGCAGACATGACAAACCTGCGCAGCCTTCCGGGATTTTTCAGCTGAAGACTTCGACTGAAGGGTATGATCTTGGCCTCGGAATCCTAAACCTTCTCATGAGATATGGCTGGATGACCGGAAGAATGCCATTCGTGAACACATAATGTTACGGTCATCACGTGAGGCCAAATTGTTTCATGCTTCATTTCCCACCAATCTGGTTTAGCGTGCTCACCTGATAGATATATGAGAGCGCGTATTCAATTTTATGAAGTTTTTGGTGGTTCACACTGCAGGGCGAAACGGTAGCCAACTTGGAGTGTACCTCCAAAGTTCCAGTAGATCGCGTAGGAGGTTGGTAGTTGGCCTTTGGCTCTGTAGGAGACTTATTTTATTATATGGATTGTTGGAAATATGGATCCTAATTCTATACCCCGCTTCTGAGGTATACGCATACTACTGGCAAGGGGGGTCAGTAGTATACAACAACTTCCAGTGGCGAAAAAGAGCACCGTTACGTAATTTACGATCACCGGTTTGCGTGTCACTTGGTCGCGCTTTATTATTTGTTTCTCAGCATGAGCATGTGTGAAGTGAAACGCGGCCCACTGATATTCAGCAAATTGTAAAGCCTCGCTCCCAACTGAGATTCTGGCAGCTCACATCATTCAGCCGATAGGTAACAAGCTTATTTCAACGGAAGTTCCCCTTTGTATCTATGCCATTTGCACACACAAAAAAAGTGTTCCCGGCGCCGGAACTCCCACTGTCGACGAATTGTCAAAAATCACACCCTCGTTAATGAATACCGCCAAGTTCACGAAAAAGAGATGATTACCAAGGAAGAGTCCAAGTGGATCTGCATTCAGATTATAAGGTATCAAATCGTTAAACTTTCGTCTAAACCTCTAAGCAAGGAGAAATGAAAAACAGAGATTGAATTGATTGTGATGGTGTTCCGTCCACCTCATACTCCGCGGGGCTCTATTTACTGGATTTCGCTACAGCAGACATTAACGCTCAAGGCCAGTATAAGCACGGGGCTCCGGCTTCAGTTCCGCGAGTGAAAAACGACGTTAATGGTTATAGTTTCCAAATGTTTGATCGATCTGTTTCAACGGTACATGCTACCGTAAATTTTTCAGACGATTAAAACAAATATACAATAAATGACCAAAAATTCGTAGATCAGTTTGTTCTTCACGCATTCTACATTCATTAAGCAATATCTACACACGACCACACGACTAACAAACACTGAACCTATGGCTGAACAGATTTCCGGATAAAAGCGCATACCAAAGATTGCTGCACGTATCCATAGGAAAGTTTAGGAATTTTCCCCTCCAGTCTTCCGATAACTCAGTCTAGAACCTTTACAATTTCAACACCATAATGTTACTGAGTTTGTGAAATCGCACTCCACTGTAACCAGTTGCAGATACGCTTGAGCGTCGCGTGTTTGAATGCATTCCCCTAAGTGTAGAGCGATCGCCCAATCACGCTGTAACGAATATGACGAAAATTCCCGTATAACATGTACAGTCTGGGTCCCGACAAACCTAATGTGAAGGCGAATTACAGGATAGGACCATGGAAAATCACCAACGTTCTGGTCTGTACCAGTGGCTACGACGGTCGGTCGCGGGGTGTACCCGAGATGGTTCATGTCTGTCCATTGCAGTCTGAGGGGCGCATAATGGTGGACATCCTATTCTCCACTGCCACACAGTCAGGCGAGTTGGACCAGTCACGTTGCTGGACACCTGGGTTTGTGCTGATAATGAGGCAAAGACGGTGAACGTCTAGCAAACCCTTCTAGCCTAACTACAGAGGAGCACCTCCAACAGGCTTCCACAGCACCCAAAAGAATTTTTTATGAAGTAATACAAAGTGGCGGGAAAGGGGCTTTCAAACGCATTACACCCTTGGTCGTTTGCTCTGAGTTTTCTTAGCAGGAAACCACAACATGTCGGGGGAGGGGGGGGAGAAGCGAGTAACACAGAGAAGCATTTGATATTATCGAACGTCTCCAAAAGCATATCCAAAGGATTTCCGCTCATGGTTGTCCAACATTTGCTGACTTAACAAGTGTAAGCACCACCCAGCATTAACAAGCTGAACCACGCTCCAAACCAGCATGCAACAATACCGATTCCTGAAACGAGATATAAACTATCAAAACGCGATAGTCCATACCAAGGAGTATCGCGGAAAATGCCGCCTCAGTCCACCTCAGCACTAAACACATCCAAACAAAGGCTTCAAGACGGAAGACAGTTCTCGGTTTTCTGAAGCTGCGAGAGAATCCGGTCGCTGGAAATCACCAGACAAGTAACATCTGGGACATAAGGCGAAACGTACCATCTGATTATATTGCAACTGCGTCTAGATCGAATTGGCGAAGGGCATGGAAAAGATTTCTGACGTCGGTTCACAAGCAGCGGGGTCAAATCACCGCGGACTGAGGTCCTTTATAACAGGGTGAAGCCAGGTGCTTATATCAGACGCCCGATGGGCAGAAGAGCAAAACACGTTCAAAGCTATCAAGCTTAATATTGTTTCAGTAGCAAAGCCCAGTCTCAAAGCCGGAGGCCTATGTCGACGCCGACGCCCGATTAGCCATCTTAGATATTGATTCCTCAAGCATTTTCAGTGCGTTGTTTGGTATTCACCAAA
The DNA here is from genome assembly GCF_000715545.1 of Opisthorchis viverrini. Taxonomy (NCBI): domain Eukaryota; kingdom Metazoa; phylum Platyhelminthes; class Trematoda; order Opisthorchiida; family Opisthorchiidae; genus Opisthorchis; species Opisthorchis viverrini. The sequence goes on from NW_008751808.1 coordinate 279,456, forward strand.
GTCGACCGAATGCACCGATTTTTAACAGCTATTTTATTTTAAGCGAGACGAGGGGAACATCGTAGCCGACGTACACAAGGGCTTCAGATTGCTTCGTTACCCACTTAGACTCGTTTTTCCACTCCTCTTGCTAATCACAGAGAAATAGAATAGGATGTACACAGCAGATGCACACACAGTGGTTATAGGTGTGACTAGTATTTTTTCCAGTGTTACACGGTGTGGTGTCGGATGTTTTAAAAAGCGGTATCAAGATTTGTCTTATATTTGAATGTGGTCACTCATAGTACCTATGAAACGTTATCCTTGTCGGGATGTATATATATACGTATATATGCATATATATATGATGCACGCATGCACGCAACCAGTTAGTTCACAAGAACTTGCAGCTGCATGCTAGTTGCGCAAGGAAACTTTATACTCCATGTCGACTGGGAGTTCAGAAAAGCCGGGGTCTGTATGGCCATGAAAGTAGGTAACGGATGCCAGCTTTGGATCATTTAATAAAAAACCAAAAGCTCTTCGAAAAACGGGTGCCATTAAACGTAAGTGAGCTGTTTTCACTAGTACTTCCAGTTAGCCTTGTTTCTCTGGGTATGAGGCGGCTGGGATTGAGGGTTCAACAAAACAACGGCTCGTCTGCCATATTCCTCAGCCAAAAGCTCAACTGACTTAGGACTCCAGAGCTTTTGATATCCTTACTCATTTTACTGACAAGAGTTTTGGGTCTTCTTGCATTATGTGGGTCAAGTAGCCGAGTAGCGCGATTTTACACAGCTTGGCAGCGTTGCCAGCGCTTTATCACATAGATTTGGTTTATAACCATGTAAGCAACGGAGTATTGTCCAAACAGCCAACTGGTTAACCGAGGAAGTTGTCAGCTCAGTGGATCACTGCTTGGCACTGCAAGCAACCAGCTAAACAAACAAATTGCTATCATTTCCATACCATATTTCTTCCGACCCATAAAGTTGATGTTGTGATAGCATAATACAAGTGGTTTCACAAGGGGTCCAGTTGACACTCTGAAAGCCATCATGAGGTCTTCTCAAAGTTAAGGAAGCAACAATGACGTCGAATTTTTAGATCCTCAGGAAGATTATGGCATGATATCTCTTTTGATGAAGTGCAGCACTTTTGCATATAGGAGCTGTACGACCTAACCTCCTCTGCATAAATTAATATTCAGTCATTAACTCTTAAATATACCACAGTGATATCCTACTTAGTTGAAGATTATCTGCTGCCAGATGAAAAGGTTACTAAAATCAGGCCGATTTTCGTCAACGCTCTGTTAGCTTTTGAAACATTGCGCATTCAAACACTGAAGTTGAAACTTTCAAGGATTTGCATTAGCTTGCAACAATTGTCTTAATAAAGTTGTTCTATCCGCCATGGCGAAACAATTGATACGACCAGTCAACTCATGGATTAGCCTATGTCTTGTTTGAAACTGTTGAATTGCTGTCTAACACTGCCAATATATCGAAAGCACCGCAACGGAATACGGACTTTAAACCTCACTGACCTCATCAAGAGAACTGTACCTGGCCAGTCAGATGGTACATTTATGGATTTTGGCTTCCAAAAAATTGGTAATCGAGAGCCATCAGAGGTGCTACCGGCTGTTGCCGGTTCTTAGATTTGCCTTACCTGTATCAACGCCTACTTCTCAGAGGCAATTTTTCTTGCTGATTTTGTATGCCAATAAGATTGTATTTGTGAGACTAACCAGTTTTTAGCCACTAGAGGCAATCTATTGCAAGATTGGTGCTCACGCAGGCTAACTACTGATCTGCCTTGGTATTCCTAGTTGATTTTCGGGATATTATGCCAAAATACACATTGGTAAATCATGCAGATACATGGGTTGATTTCGTCAACTAGCAAATACCAGGTAAGTTTGTCATAAGACTGAGAAAGATATTGCATCATTTAACGCTATTTAATAACTACCAGCTACCGAAGGCAGATCGACGCAATTAAGCGGTATGACGTTTGTCCATACTTTGAGTAGTGGCTTGTTTACCGGATAAGGGTGATCAAGGCCAAACAGGTCCAGCTGTTCAACGTCTTATTTGGCATCTAAGCCACATCATTCTTAAGTTACAGGCACACATTCTAGCGTGTACACAAAACTGAAAGCCGTAAGTAGTCATTAAGAGATGACATATCGTTGACATAACACATGTACGCTTCGTAACAATCACTATTATCTGGACACTTCTGCTTAAAATTTCCCAAGGAAAATGTACCTGTAACCACACTTGCTCGCAATGAAGTGTGACGTTGGATAAAATATTTTGTAGTCTGTGTAAGTTTGTATGTTAAAAGTACACCGTCTTGCAAAATTTGAATTCTCGTAAGTTTGCCTGAATGATATGACCACATTGTCAACTGATTTTAGCAGTCACTTTGACTCTGCACCTTATGATGACTAGTGTCCTTGTGAACATTGGTGCTGTTCACACTGCATTGTCTAACTGATAAGGTCACATTTCTTCAACATTTATGGCATCATACCCAACAAAAACCCTGAGGAAGCTGAAAAGAGAGGCTCATCCTTATGACGGCGACCGTGGTCCTGAGAATCCGCGGAAAAGTGAAATATTTTCAGAATTGGATAGATTACACTCAAAATGGCACCGGTGGTGGCCAAAGGATTAGCATTGCAAAAGAATGAAGATAACGTTTCTAGACTGCCTAGGTACGAGTTATTAGAGGTGACTGACTACGACTGATTCAAATCGATGTCAGAATACGTAAGCATTATTTGTAAATTAATCAAGAACATTCTTTCACAAACAATGCACCTATCTACCTTTACTGCTTTGATCGCTACGTTCAAAGAGCTTGAGTTGTTTCCAGAATATGGATACCTGGCTCGGTATACCGTACTGAACTGGCCTATACCGATTACATGATAGTCAACGAAATCACCCAACGTAATCCGGTTGTCTTCTGCGTCCATCCAAGTTTGGCCTTCATTTAAACATTCATAGTAACGTATGAGCCTTGATAAGACTGCATTGCTGCCAAAATCTGTTTTAAATCTTCGGTTTCCAAAATGTTCTTGAAAGGGGCACGTTGAACTTTTGCACAAAAGCGGGAGGCAAGGGTCCATCCTTGTGTTGGTAGACTGACTCCGAATATGTCCTCCATTGTGTTTTGGCATTTGGACCTCTGGCTGAATTTCGTAATAGTCTCCGCTCATGTGCGGCATATATACTCCATCTGAAGAAATCACAACTTCACGTTCTGCAACAGGTATGAAGTCCAATATTTGATTAACTGTTGTCATTTCACGATATATATGTGGTAATAAAACCCATAACACTTATTTTTAACTATTATTCCACGACATCTAGCAGAATCGTGAACCTCGTAACACACGATATTAGATCACATAGATCAGCTGATTATTTTCGAAAACCCGCCACCCGCGAGGTTAAACAAAATTGATTCGGTAAAACAAATGATCGTTCCAACTTGGATTATTTAAGAGATTGGGAATATTTTTGAGCATACCAGGATAAACATTTGCTGACATAGTTTATATATTATTTAGATGCACTTAGCTAGAGAAAGCAGTGGTGGATGGCTTCATAAATAATATCACAGTAACTCAGTAGCCCACATCGTATCGCATTCGGTAGATCTTCACGGATATTTCTACAGGATTATGAGTTCTCCTAATGTCAGACGTCCACAGATTGAGCATTCGAGCCACCAAAGTACAACTACGCCATCCAGAGTTACTGAAATCGCAATACAGGCCGAGTGAGTTGTATATAGCAATTCCGATACCTTTCACTTATGAACACAATACGTCAGTTGGTATAAGATTATGTATGTTTCCAATGGTTCTCAAATTTCCGCATAATTGGAGTCGGTTGTATAAAAGCTCTTACTGCTGCTTTTTGCTTCATCGTAGTACCGATCTAGATTGTCGGCACAGCAAATAAATAATCACCTGATAAATCTATGGATTTGTTCACAGTAATTAACCGTCTGTGGTGTTAGTCCGTTTGAAATTTGTAAAGACATGGCATGCTAATTCCTGATAAATTGACTGTTAGGAGTTTCATCCTGAATAGTAATCAGTTGAATCTAGCAGGATTGTTTTTGTGTCGCTGTGGATAAAATTTCGCGCTGTTTGTTCCACATCCACATGGCAGCTCACGATGACTGCGTGCACTATTAGTGATAAATGTTGGTATTTCGGCTGATACGCAGCCAACTGTATGGAGAATAAGCAGCCTTTTTGCAAACGGTAAACACTGTAAAACAAGTTCACAAGAAACCGGTTGTGCTGATAATTTTACGCATAGCTTAGAATTGTAGCCTCGTTAGTTGTGTTGATTAGGACTGCTCTTGTCCTGCATAAGCCTATAGTGGATCAATAGTTTATGGAGTGACAGGTTTACAGAGAAGCTAGGTAGGGACCGATGGTGAATAACTGACCATACGTGTCGTAGTACAAATGGAAGGATTTAGTGCCGAAATGAGTGCATCTTATTTCGATTGCAGCGCAACGCGCCCACATCAACTCGTCAAAATAATGGCAATTACTAACAAAGTCATGTTTTTGTAAACTTCACGGGGTATTCCTGAACTTGATTTGGTTACAAATCATGACTGAAATTGGCTAAATCTTTCCCTTACAATCGATTGGGTAAGCCATCGAAGACAGAACAGTAGCACTATTTATCACTCTGCTACTACTGAACCGCCGTCAGTCAGACTGAAAAGCATGATAGTAATATTTTGAAGGATTATATACGACACATTCAATAGTTCCCAATCACTTTGTTGGACAGAATAAATTACTGTGTACCCAGAGGTAATAATCACTTTATAGAGTGCTTCTGTGCTTTTCTATTAGTTGTATTGTCCTTCAGGATCTCAGGAAATAGGCAGGCTGGCCTGTTAAATGGTGATATGTAGAAATGTAGCTTGCATTTTCGTACAAGGTTTGAATAGAATTGTTTGGTTTATATAGCTTGTCGTTTTCAGTTTCCTCGTTGCCTGAAAATTTTATACAGTCACTTCCCAAACCATCTGCTACATGAGTCGGATTTAGTTTATCGTACAGACAACATTATGCCGCAACGACCATACACAAGTTATCGATCGTGTTGCTAACATAACACCACATCGTCTTGTGGCTTCAGCTGTGACAGACTGCAACTAGATGCTAACGTACTTTAGTTGTATCGATTTTCTTGCGTCATTCGTAAGTACCCGCATATCGCCGTAGAAAAAGCGCATGCATATAGCCAGTGCATCAATATTGATTGTCTTATTCAGTAGGGTACGTTTTACCTCCAACATCGTTTTATTGACCAGCTTGCCAGCGTCATAACTCTGCGATACTCATACATGATAAGAAAAGAGAGCTATCCTAACAGTGAGGGCACTAAGTCCAAATCGCCGCAACGTGGGTACCTTGACCCAATCACCGAAATATCAGATGGTCGTACTGGGTGGACGCATAGCGCACAAGCGTCTTACATGCACACCGGTGGGACTGACCGGTCACGTGAAACTGTTACGTGAGTGTCGTTGATCTGTCTGTGCGTGAGCGAGCCCAAGGTCGCGCAAATACCTACCTTTTTAGAGCACTGACAGTGTGTAGACAAGGTCAAATGCGGTTGGCCAAATAGCGTCACCGGAGGCGGGTAAGAACATCGCCACCTGATTCGCTGACGGATTAGAGGGACGGTGAAAGTGGTCCAGACCATGCGATACGAACTCGCGAACTGGTAAGATCTCGTTTCCGTTTGAGATATGGCAACTTCTCCACTGACGCTTTGAGAGGAAGTCATGCACTGCAAAATGTCATAAAACGAATCCTGATGTAGACAGTCTGATTTGAAGAGACGTCCCTTCGCTTGCTAATCGAAATGTTAGTGTAACTGTTACGTGTTTGCTTGTAACTTTCTGTAATTAAAATATTGAAAGCTGGTTCAACTTAAATGCCGACAGTTAAATTCGCCTTGCAGGCATAGCGAACAGCGGTTGTCGGTTGAATAACTGGGACCGTGCAGAACTGCTCCAGAGAAGAAAGTTGAAGGCATACTATGTCGAATGTGGACGTCGTATCGACCGTAAAATTGAAAAACACACTGGCGTTCGTCTGGATAGTCAACAGTGTGTGGGGGCAATCAACGTGTTGGGCTAATCTGTGACCACAACCGCCTAAGCACACCATGCGAACAACAGCGACGCGTATCCAACTGGAATTGTGAACAGGAATAGACATGAATTGTTCTCACGACTATCAAGGCTACGTGGGTCCGTGGAGGGGGGCGTATGTTGATGGACTGCATCAGCAACATTGTTTTGCCTCGCCAAACCCAAACAAATGACGCAAAGCAAAGCAGCGTGCGAACGTGGAACCCACTTAAAATTGTTCCAAGTATCAGCGCTTTCCTGTCTGGCGAAAGAGCTCTTAATTTTAGCTATCAGCACCTTTCAATTCTCATCTAAACAGCGTACGCTTTCCACCTGGGCATGCTTACTGGTACAACTGCTTCGGTGATATTACGGTGGTTCAGTTCTTGAAATAAGGGGGTGTTGGGGAGAACTTGGGCGCCATATTTTCGGCAGCAAAATGCACGGCTTAACTGTTGGAGCAGGTGGTTGTGCTCGTAAATTTGAAATTTCGGTTATCGATTAAGCCAGACAACTTACACGACAAAGTCATTAGTACATGAAAGTAAATGATAGTACATGATAAGGTGGATGTTCATTCCTCATAGATCCCGTTTTCTAGGTGAGAACGGTAAAAAAACCTAGAAAGTTGTAAAACTAGTCCTTCTATAAGCAATCTCAGTACCCGACAATGATTTGCATTGAGACCTCCAGAAAAGATTCACGCAACTGGGAAAAAATAATCTGAGAGAAATCTACATTGAAAAGAATGTCTAAGTTTCGAATATATACTCATTTGCAAACTAATTTGGTTTTGCGAGAGACTCACCTGGAACCCAGCTGAATCTCTCATTTATGTTGATCTCAGGCAACTGAGTAGAGCATTACAAATATAAGTGTGTATCGCGATATCTCGAATATCGTAGCGACTGAAACATGAGGCGGCCTGGTGCAGCACATTCAGTTGCCGGGATGCATCAAAACCGAGAGATTCAGCTGGGTTCCAGGGCTGAGTCTCTCGAAAAACCAAATTAATTTGCATATGAGTGTATATTCGCTGAATTCGTGCAATTTGGTTCCAAGTAGAACATAAGGTTGACGGAAACCCGGGGACTTCGCCTACCTGATGAGCCCCAAGTGGAAGGGCGAAACCGGTCGTGGGCTGTCGATGGATTTTCAGCAACCTTATGAGTAATACATTACAAAGGTTTGCATTGTCTTATAACACTGTTCTCAGGTCACCACACCCGGATTTGTTTCCTCGCCCGACCAAAAATTGAACCAAAATACGACACTTGTGTTTGTGTTGCGCATTAGTGCGAGAGAGGAGACAAAACCTGAGTTTTGTCGCTACATGACTGTGTGAAAATATGCAGACGGGATACCTACTTCAGGCGGTAGCTGACCTCCAAAGTTCTCAAGGTCCGTTTACAGGGCTATTCGCAACATGATAAAGTCAGCCGATTTCCAAAATCGCTTTTTTAAATGGGGAACAAGGTCCTATTGACGGAAACTACTGCCGGAATTCTCAACTCTGCTAATCACCACAAAGACGGAAGACCGAGAGAGAGTTGAAACGATGAAGGAGATTCGCCTCAGCCGGCAGGGGATCTTTCAATTGCCCCAAAACTGAGCGTAGCGTTTTTCCCTTCTGAAAAGCTACTCTAATGCATTGTCTTGTTAAAACACTGTTCTCAGATCACCACACCCGGACTTGTTTCCTCGTCCGACCGGAAATTCAACCGAAACACGACACTTGTGTTTGTGTCGCGCGTTAGTGCGAGAGAGGAGGCTAAACCTGAGTTTTGTTGCAACATGACTGTGTGAAAATATGCAGACGGGCTACCTACTTCAGGCAGTAGCTGACCTCCAAAGTTCTGGAGGTCCGTTTACTGGGCTATTTGCAACATGATAAAGTCAGTCGATTTCTAAAATCGCTTTTTTGAATAGGGAACAAGGTCCTATAAACGGAAACTACTGCCGGAATTCTCAACTCTACTAATCACCACAAAGACGAAAGACCGAGAGAGAGTTGAAACGATGAAGGAGATTTGCCCTTGCCCTGGATGCCAAGGTATCTAGACGAAAACAGATGAGGCACTGCAAAGCAGCCAATAAGTCTCAGATTCCTAATGTTCTGCTGTACTGAAGTGAAGTCCTTGACCTTCCAAGAACATGACAGAAAATAAAGAAAAGACCAGAACTACTGCAGTTACCGCAGGAAGTAGTGGCGCATTTGAGCATTAACCGGTCTTGCCCTCAAAATTCATATCCCGTTTCAGTAGCATTTGTGGAGCCAATAAATTATTCGTCGAGGC
>NW_008751808.1:287970-289677 GCF_000715545.1 Opisthorchis viverrini
CACTGTGCACAAGTTGTGGTTGGAAAGGCGGGGATCTATCAGAAACTATGCCCCTCCCCAATACTCACCGAAGATGTCAGGCCTTCAGGAAGATTGCAGTCACATGAATGAGACTTGCCAGTAAAATCCAGACGGAATTTAGGTCGTAACTAATTTTGTCTATTGTCAATAATTTCTTACCCACTGTATACAAGTAAGACCTGGTGAAGTCTGTTTCACGAACCGAGAAACATATGCTCTGCAGACTAACTAGCTGAAAAGGAAGTCTTCTTGAAGACAGACACTGATTGTGGATACCTCTCAGGTCAGGTGGCCTTTACGACAGTCAAATCCTTAGTCAATCAAATCTCTTAGCCTTACACCCAAGAGAGAATTACTCCTGGGTCTACCGTTTAAGGATCACCGACTTCTTAACACTGTAAGGTACTGGACCTCATGTTTTCAGTCGCTCGGATGACCTTTTCCTCGAACTAAATCCAACAGCACTCCCGATCATTCTGCTCCACACTTCACCTGCCACTTCACTTGTAGTTGCGGTGAAATGTACATAGGCCGAATGAACCGGTGCTTTCCTCGGCAAATTTCTGGACAGATACCAAACCATTTGCTATGGTTCAACCAGCAACATATCTGTGAGAGACACCTCTCTATATTCGACTCTTCTCAGATAACCAAGCATCTACCGCGCAATTGAAATCCGGCGCGGTTTGTCTTTGGTGAAGATACGTTATTCAGCACACAAACAAGGAAGCATTGGCCGAGGTCACGTGTTTACCACACCAACTTTTGACCTAACATCTCACGTGACAACTGTCAATGTTCAGTCAGTGCTAACCTAACTTTTACCTACAAGAGTGTGGATTATTTTACATCTGCGATTGATACGAGTAATTCGAAATGTTGCCACCTGGTAATTTGTGTATCCTTTTTCTCAAATACGATCAGTTGCCGCAAAGTTTTAAATATTTTTAGCAGGGTGAAGATTTAGGGTAAGAGTCCCCCTGGAATTTCGTGGACCGCGTGCTGCTAAGTAAGGAGTAAACAACTCTGTAGTACGTCTTGGCTTTTCAACATAGGTTAGCTGTGCACCGACAAGGCGAAATCTACATTGAAGCTTCAAAACAGCATTTTTCTGAAGGACAGCTGTTCGTGTGCACTCACTGCCAAGGCTGAAAAGTAGTAATCAGTAATCAAATTAAACACTTTGGTGATGAATTCTCGCTTGAATGTTAAAATGGGATCTTTTTCAGATAACCCCCGCCAAAAAACTAAACCCCACCACCCGAAAAAAGATTAGAAAAAAGGGGATATGAAGTTTGTACTTTTACTTTTTATTGAAAAGGATGATGTCATTAATAATTTGCATGAAAAGGTCTGTTTTCCGATAACTTTGCCTTCAAACGAACTCACACTAGTGGCTATCCACTAAAGATTGGTGTGCGCCGCATTGTCATTTATTCTGCATCTTGTAGACGTGCTAAAGAGATTCGATGGTATGTGTGTGAGCTCCAGCTGTCGGATCCACAAAGCTTTCGGTGTGATTAACCGTTTGAGTCTGCAAAAGCCACCAGACGCAAACTTTACGAAGAAAGTTCTTTCAGCGGTCATGCGGCTAATAGATTATTCCTCTAAGCAGAATACGATTTTTGCCAAATTTTCGTACTAGCAATAAATGAATGGAATTACTGTCAAAAACTCCAAGTTCCG
>NW_008751808.1:295691-305349 GCF_000715545.1 Opisthorchis viverrini
GCACCGTAGTCACATTCAGCTGCCTGTGTCTGCAACTGCAATAGGAAATCGCGAACCGACTGAGAATGAGAGCGGGTCAACATAGTGAACCTAGCTCTTTCGGCTGCTACGAAGTTAATCGGCTTGAAGTGTTGAAGAACTTTCTTCTTCAATGTAGTGTAATAAATATCGATTGAAGATTAAGGATATACTAAATTTTTGATCAAAGTATACGCCTCCTTGCCAACGAAATGTAGGAAATATGCCGTGAGTTTCTTATCATCCATATCGGATTTTGTGAGGCACCACATGTCGAACCGTTCCAAATAATCCTCTACGTCACGCACAGTTGAATTAACATCTAATGGTTCTATTTCGGCAGGCATGATGAATTATTCCAATCGCGACGCCAAAATGTGAGAATTAACTTTCGTACATATATCGGTATAACCAGACGAACTAGGAATTCAGCATTCACACCGAGGTAGCAAGTAGCACGTATGTATTCGAATTGGCGTATATTTACAGCATATGGAATATTAAAACAATAATATAATGAATAGAGCAAAGAATAGAGTATCAGTCATGTTCATCACAGAGACTTCAAGATGGAGGTCACACACAAGACACACATCTTGGACAGAGTATCAGTCATGTTCATCACAGAGACTTCAAGATGGAGGTCACACACAAGACACACCCAGTATCTTGGACAAGTTAGATCATGCCTCCTGGAGGTGGGGCACAAAAAAATCCAAATCGTTGTTGGACTGACTAGAGAATTCCATCATTTGAGGAACAAAAACACTCACAGACACTTTTCAACCTCGAGGTTTTGATCAATTTAATCACTGAATGATGAATGAGTGGGAACAATCAACAATCATACTTACTTCGTCCGGGAGCGATGGATATTCACTCTGTATCAATTGGTGTATCTGTGATGGATGTTAGGGCTGTTGTAAACAAAGAGTTAAGATCAAACTTCCATTGGTGGCTCAAGTCATTCTCGAAAGAGGGCTCACGGGACAATTATTTTATCAGCTGATATGATGGGTTGCTGCCCTACACTTGTACGTACGCACTGTTTTGCCACACCTGTGCCAGGTAGACGTAACACTAGATGTCTGTCAGCGTCACTGGGAAACCCGTCATGTGACATCCGCAGCGAACCACACGTTTGTGTAGTCCCGACACCCTGTGGCTATCGGGTTCAATTAACGAGGCGGTGATGGGACTCGGGTAATTTTGAACAGGGACCCAAATAACTGTTATGTAGTCGAAAAGACGAACGTCATTGGACGGGTTTCAAAGTCGCGACCTCCCTTCTGCTAAATGAACTGTCGTTCCAACGTCCCAATAATAGCAGAGTTTCAAAAACCATCCCATGGGGTCCATAATGAATTGGAAAACATGGCCCATTCACGTTTCGTTTCATATTCATCATTGTTATTTGCATGCATTTGATCAAGATCACGTGATGGTTCTCAATTCCTGTTGGAAATTTCCAAATGTACGCCACTCTTCGTTTCTCTCCACTCAGAAGCTCATGGGCCAATAGTTCTGGCCGTTTTAAATCGATAATAACTCATGTGACAAACTCTGAAACGTTCGTTATTCACTGATGGTACGGCCACTTGATGGGGTCAAACCTCTATGTCGAAGCACCAATAATCCTTTCTTTTCCATCGCTTTTCAACCTACGATTCTTTCGTTATCACAAAAAGTTTTGACCTTTTGTTTGACCTTTCGTTTTTCTAACCACGTGACCGTTTTCATACCGTTAACTTCTCTTCAGCCGTGATGCTGAGAACGAGGAAGCCGAAAAGGCAGCGGTGCAAGAGCTCGATTTTGATGAACCTTTTCTGTTCAGTGATGCCATCTTGATCGTCGAAGGTCGGCAAATTCATTGCCATCGAGCAATCTTGTCCATATATTCTCCAGTCTTCAAGGCCATGTTTCGGAACAGATGCCTCGTGAGTTTGCAAAATGTTTTCCGTTCGATTATAGGATGCGAGTGATCCGTTTTGTTTAGCACTACTTTGCATATCATAGGATTTGAGCATGAGAGCTATCGAACCATGTCATCAGTTCATTGATCTATCACAATCTGATCAGTAGCAGCTGCACACACACACACACACTGGTACAAATAGGGCGTACCTACATGGTCACTTACGGCGAGTGAATTTCCCCTTGTCAGTTGTATCCGAGACTTCGAGATTGAATTAATAAATCTACCAAAGTATGGCTCACGTGGTAGTCGGCGCTGTGATTCATGAGCGTGTTGGGAAAAAACCGCTATTATTCCAGCAGCTGAACCAACTGCCGTCCGTTATGCTCACATATCATGCTTTCGACACACCATCTAACTCTCGTATCATAGCAGTATGATCAACTATTGTCAGTTCAACTGAGCATCACTCACGACTTGATGCTCACCCAGCCTTTCGTGCGGATCGGATGGACCTCGATCAACGTCCGGCTACATGGTCAAATTGAATTTATCGGACGCATTAGTGCGACCGAAATATTCAGGAGGGTCTCCAAGATGTAGTGTCGTTGTAGAAACACAATATATACAACACAATATATATATATTGCTTAAATATCCCCATGGTTTGAAAAAGAACACAGTGACGAACATTAATTTTTTCGGGATCTCGTCATCAGGTCAGTACATATCTAATCGTTAAAACAGGAGCGAAAAATGAAATATGCTGCGAAGATTGGTTTGTGAACAATTGGTTGCCTGCGCCCCCCATGTCATATCTAGTTGGATGCTGTGAGACAATCTAGAGGGCTGTTGAGTGACCTGGCCAGTTGATTCGTGTCACACGACCAAGGCGGACTCAACGTTCGTACGAAGCGTTTTTGACAGCACAGTATCGGATTTTGCAGGCGTATAGCGACTGCCTCGGCTGTAGTCATGCATCACCGTTGAATAGATACTGGCAGTCTTTTTGGCACGCGGTAAATGATTTGAAATGACTCATTTGGCATGACTGCGTGCCCGATGTCAATCAGGTGGGATGCGATTGAGCTCCTGGCTGAACGGTTGAGGTTAGTGGTTTTCCGGTAGGAGAGGTGCTCGCGTATATTCTCTTAGAAAGTTGCCGTGTCGTGCGCCCAACGCACTCCGCTGAACATATATATGTATACGTATATACAGAATGCCTTGTCTGTTGAGTTACGTTGATGAGCCCTGAGTGCACCAACTGAGTATTTCACATCGCAGACGTTATCTTTACATGGTCCTCAGCCCCCAGGTTGCCTTCTCGGATCACCCATTTGACGAAATCTGCTGTCCCGCTTGGTAACTGAATAAACTGGTGATTTTCCAGTTTCTAGATGCCATGGACCTTTCATTTTGTAGCTCCCAGGTGTTAATACCAACCGACCGCTACTCTGTCGAATCGAATATCGCTGCAGCGTGAAGGTGCTGATGCTACGAACTCCAGGAGCACTCATTTCAGCAGCAAAATGAGCCATCCACACGAGAAATCGAAGCTCCTTTAGCATCTTTGCTCGGGGGTAGTCAAATGGTCTTTACAGGCGATTTGATGGACTGGGGTTAAGCGGCCAAGCTCATCACAACCATTTTGCTGCCATTTTCGAATCACACCATAAAAACGTAGACAACGAAGGCCTATTCAATGCAGAAATGGATGAACGGGCAACTAGATTCTTGCAACCGACTTACGCCCGCAATATAGGCGACCGAAAAGAAGTCTGTGGATCCAATGGACAGCCGGGCTCCGTGTGACCTTGCTTCGGGGAGTCTTGTGTGAGTTGGTTGAGGTGGGATAATCGCGGTGGTCGTCCGGACTTTGGTCAAGCGAGTGGGGTCTCGGAACCCTTCAAAGACAATTCGCTCGTTTCAGTAGGCATGAGTTGACCACTGATAGCACGGTGAGCAGCTGGCACCCAATGTTATGCCATGTTGTTTGGGCCAACCGAAGGCTTGTAGCAGGCTCGTTCACTCTCGTCCCCTCAGTTCTCAAGCGGTGCCAAAGGCTTGACTGAAGCACCATATATTAAGCTCAGCTTAAACCGCCTGTTCCTTCTCTGCTATGCGCATACATCCAGTGCTGTTTGGCGTTGGAACATCTCTCGACCAGTAAGCCATCGTTATGCCCTCAGAGAAGTCTTTGTACCACTGTTCGTATCATGTCCAACTGTGTTTTAAACTCCCGCATCAATCTCTCTTCCCACCGGCCCGTGGGCTCCACTACTCGTGTTCACTGCAAGTGATCCGTGTTGTAAAGCGAGCAGTCTGGGCGACAAGATTAGCGTTGTTTCTGACGTTGTGAAACTGAGCTACGAACATAGGTTGACCCTCAGGTGCACTCTATACAGGTCGTACGTGTTCTGCCCTTTAGAGCCCTTTAGACATGGCTGGTACGATTCCATGTCAATATTTCAATGTCTTCACCATCGCTATTCTAGCTAAATGCATTTCATATTGTATCCATAGTACCCTCGGATCCTTACTGCAGGAAGTATGAAGCCACTTAGCTCCACGTGCCTGTTTGTCATATATTGATCGTATACTAAGAAATCAATGGGTGAACGCTTCCGGCAAACCTCACTGTTTGTCTGTTGCCACTACCACTAGACTAGCGTCACCACCCGGTGGATCGGTGATTGGTTTTTTTGTCATCCGAGCTTTTCAGGCGCATCCACCCACGCTAGGCTTACGGCTGTGATCGATAACCCTAACATAACCACAGAGGTGTGAATAATCCACCCGCTCACACCTACCCGCACTTCTGTTCTCAGATAAGAGAGAATTCCGATGATCTGAAGCGACCTGTGTGCAGTCTGTTTTATTCACGACACCATATACTACTGAATGATAAGACGTTGAATTGAAAACTAAGTTCCACGGCCAGAGGCAGTTACTCTGCCTCTGATTATCAGGCTTCCTTCCCGTCTTATCAGTTCTAACCCTGACTTGTTAGACAGAGTGAGGAAACCCGGCAAGATGAACAGAACCAACTTGAGGCTGGTTCCAGGACTGATGACTTATCAGACGGGTGAATTTTATTCTTCCTCTATATGGATTGTTATTAGTATAGGGAGACGTACTACACTACTCATAAGGTTGCTGAAAATTCTTCGACAGCCCACAACCGGTTTCGTTTTTCTTGAGGCTCATCAGGTAGGCGCAGTCCCCGGGTTTCCGTCAACCTTGTGTTCTGATTGAACACAAATCGCGCGAAATTAGCGAAATACATGAGAACTTTTATCCCACTAGCTTCCCGGCCTCATTGACAGGACGAGATCTCTACTACTCAATGTTTTATTGTAGTAGTATGTTCACTTACCACCATACGAAAACCTTATCAATGTCAAGCAATTCTCAGAAGTAATTTTCAAGCATGAATCCGGGGATGGATTGAGTGTCAATCGTTCAACAAAAGAGCTTCAGAGCACTTCACCATAGCTGCCTGCTCCGTACGTCTAACATGAACGTAGTGCACTGGGTGCACTCCAGAGCGGATTCTGAGCTGTGATCATTCCCGGATGCTTTCTCCTTTATCTGGGTTACGAGTCGGAATCAGTTACTTCCTACTGGGAGCACTGTCACGAACAGTAAAGTAAAACATAAGGTTGACGGAAACTCGGGGACTGCGCCACCAGATGAGCCCCAAGAAGGGCGAAACCGGTCGTGGGCTGTCGAAGAGTTTTCAGCAACCTTGTGAGCAGTTTGCTTTATGAAAAAAAAAAACGCTTGTTTCACCCGTCCACTCATTAATCAAACGTCAATTCGTCTGTTCCCCTATACCTAAACAGGGTAAACGTTTTCGTACTTTGGGATGCCCGTGACCATATTACTGCGGTTAGAGTAGGCGAGTTTCGGGTTTGCCGCCGTCAGCCACCGTGACACCGAACTAAGGTTCCCGCGGTAGAGTCTTGGTCAGTGCGCTGTTTCTGCTTCAAAGAAGGACGGAAAAACAATGTAGTTTCAAACGAAATAAGATGCGACTCAGAAATTCGAGTCAGAAGGAATGAACATTTGACGATATCTCAAAGAGAACTGGTTAACTATGGAGATTCAAACGCAGGATCCCGGATCTTGACTCAGCCGGTAAAATATTTGGTCTGATCCTCTGTCACACATACTGCTCCCATATTTCTATGGATCTGTGCTAGTAACCATGGGAAGCAGTGTTCTATGTGATGGGGGGCTGTAATATGAAGTATACACGATATGGATAAACATTCTTTCGTAAACTGAGATGGTATTGACGGCAGACTTATATGTGATTCATTTGAGTCGCTAGCTAACACGTTGCTTCTGAGCTATAAGCGAGCACTTTTGTCAGGACGCGTTCAGGCATGGAAAAAGTACATGTGCAGAGAGTGACGCATCCCCAAGGTCACCATCGGTACGACACCTTCGGAAAGCAGGTGGCGTTGGCGGAGCCTACCAAGCACGGCTTAGCAACATACGACCAGTGTAGTGGGCCTGAAGGTGTTCACGATCAGAACACCGCCATTGGCTGTACGGAACGAACAAGTGAACGACCATAGTTGGCCCTGTAGTCATCCTATATATTTACGTTTAAGCTCTGTGTGTTTCGTCCTGACAGTAAAGCCGTGTCCCGAGTTCTCTGTCTTCTTATCACGTAGTCCGGTAGGCTCAGAGCAGGCGTAACCAATGGACGGTCATCCACGATACAACTTTCCTGCAGAGACTTCCACTGTGTTGCCCGGTGCGAAGGGGGGCACATCGAAATCCGAGGTCTAGGCCTAGCTGATGAGCCCGAAAAGGAACGAAACTGGTGGTGCACTGTCCGGGAGTTTCCATCAGCCTTTTTTTTAGTAACGACGTTTCAGGGCTGTGTGAAACAAGAGAGTCAGCTTGGTTCCAGCTGAGTCTCTTTTGTCAAAACCAAATTAGCATGCAAATGGGTGTATTTCGCTAATTTCGTGCAACTTCGGTTCAAGCAGAACATAAAGTAAACAGAAACTCGGGGAGTGCGCCTACCTAATGAACCCCAAGAAGGGTGGAACGAGAGATTCAGTTGAGTCTCTCGTAAAAATCAAATTGATTTGCAAATGAGTGTATTTCTTGAAAAAAAAGTCCAATTTGGGTTGAAGTAGAACATAAGGTTGACGGAAACTCGGGGACTGTGCCTACCTGATGAGCCCCAAGAAGGGTGAAACCGATCGTGGGCTTTCGAAGAGTTTTCATCAACCTTGTGAGTAGTCCTCTTCACGAAAATATACTGCAATATCTCGAATATCGTGCCAACTGAATCATGAGGCGACCTGTGTGCAGCACATTCAGTTATAGAATATCATAAACGAGAGATTCAGTTGAGTCTCTCGTGAAAACCAAACTGATTTGCAAATGTGAGTGTATTTCTTGAGAAAAGACTGCTTTCGTTCTAAACTGTTCAAGCAGTCTGAATTACTGGGATTTTTGAACCTGTTAGAGACCCCCGTCTTTTTTTCAAATCTCTTCTTAATTATGTCCACCGATAGCTATCTCAGTGTCTGACACAGCGTCCATTTTTGTCATGTCTACATTCAAAACCTGTTATTCTCGCAAACTCATTAGATCATTCCAGTAATTTGTAATTTACTAACAGGTCTGTTTGTTTCGTTCACTGTGAAGTCTATTCCCGATCGATACGATCAGTGTTTTTGTTCATCAAACTGATGATCCGCACAGTCCATCGGTCTGCTTTTTTCGCAGAGTTCACAATATTAACCCAGAAAACACCCAAGTTATATTGAACTGTGATGCGTACTCGGGGAATGCTCAATCGAATGCGTGTGTGTCAAATACTTTCAGCTCTGGTGAGAATGAAGCACTTCAATTTTTTGTGTGTTAGTTGAACCTTACTTCTCACTCATGCGCGTACCATTCACCATCATCTATCTCAAAATCACACACTCATCAAGAGCCTAAGTTAGTTAATCGATATCTGGTGTCCACCGGCAACAAACAAACGTGTATCACAGGCAATCTTTTCTTGTTACGCGTCTGCGCGTTGCTCTTCGCCACTGGAAAATAGCGATCAGTTCAGTGGAACTACATCAAGGTGAATGATTCGACAGACGGTGGTGCACATGTGAAAAAGACACGATCAATCAATGAGTATTGAGCTAGTTTTGTTCAGCTCAAGGTTTGAAAAGATTAGAGATACCTTACCATGATTGGTTGATGGGTCTACTCGCGTCTGTTTCTGATCTGGTTACGTATGTGCGCCAAGTTGGATATTTAATGGTCCTTGTGGGCATATCTGTTTTCAAATGCATTGTTTTTTTTGTCTCCTAAACGTTATAAACAACCTTTTGATGAAGAAACAGAACAAAACAGTCGTGGTGTACCCTTGGTATGACAACGCTTGTGCAAACTCTTCAGTATGCTGAACGTCTGTCCACCGCAAACACGATAAGGGCAGCCCAACCGACCAAAAACTAGCATACACCGAAGATTCTGGAGAGTCCTAATTGAGTTCCCATCAAGTCCTTCCTTATTTGCTTCGGTTATTGAATAATGCACGACAGCTACACCAATGGTTCACAGACGGTACTCGTAACCTATTGGTGAATGGCGACGTATGCCTTGAGACTTGGATGAAAAAGAATACGAAAGAGTGAATTACGAGCCAATGGCAAATGAGTGAAACAGTAAGTTGGGTCAAATATCCAACAGAAATCAGTGACTGAGTGAGCCCCAGGGTCGTGAGTTGTCGGAGAGGCTTCAGCAACCTTATGAGTAGTGTGTTACGTTTATGGGCTGGTTAGTTTTGGAAATCGAACAAGGCATCACCAGACTACAAGCATCATCACAGCAATACTGGGTGGTATTTTGTTCTATGAGTGATTCGCTTTCAGTGTCTGGCCAACGTTCTGGTTGATAGGCACTGCCGGGATTAGCGTTAGTGTTATACCTTCACTGAGAACTGTAGCCTTCGAAGCTCCGATGAATGATTTAAGGCATCTCTTCGTGTAAACAGCCATCCATTAAAAGCTGATCGTGTAGGGCGCATGACAGATTTAACGAGTAATCCATATTTGTTGAAAAAACTAAAAGAGTCAACAATTATCACACTCTTCTTTGGTTCCGTTAGTGCTCTGCATGTTCCTCGTTTTTCGCTAATGCGTTTGGTCACGTGCACTTCACTAAACTTATCAAATTTTGCCACCAGTTACCTTGTAAGTGGTTACAAAATGAGTGAAACTACAAGTAGGAAGTACGTGCATGTTCTTCGAAAAACTTATGCTTGTTCGGATTCTTAAGTGAGGATACGCGAGAAACCTGGGAGCATGTCAAGAAGTCAAGTTTGAAAACAAGCGGAAATCTCATGCTGCCGAAGATTAATGGGTGATTGTCGCGAAAACCGGCGCCCATGAACATGGTGGATTTATCTGTCAGGAAGAAGCAATCTTTTCATAAAGGAAACTACTCACAAGGTTGCTGAAAATCGGTCGACAGCCAACGACCGGTTTCGCCCTTCTTGAGGCTCATCAGGTAGGCGCCGTCCCCGAGTTTCCGTCAAACTTATGATCTACTTGAACCCAAATTGGGCTGTTTTCGGGAAATACACTCATTTGCAAATCAATTTGGTTTTCACGGGAGACTCAATTGAATCTCTGGTTTATGATGTTCTCCAGCTGAATGTGCTGCACACAGGCCGCCCCAGGATTCAGTTGG
>NW_008751808.1:305593-316106 GCF_000715545.1 Opisthorchis viverrini
AACACCAACTCAACGAATCTATTCCACCAAACATGGAACTTCTCCGTCGCAGTTATTCGGATAGCTGCGTGAGCCTTGATTCGTGTCATTATTCAGGAGGGCTGTTTGCAGGGTAGGATGCAGTGCCGTTTGTATGTCCTTTCATTTTTGTTTAAGATTGAACTACTCATGAGTAGGTAAAACCAAGGCAGTACTGAATGAGGCGGTTGATCAAATGTCAACGGTGGGTGAAGATCTCTGAGGCTTGTTGTCACGTGCAATGTTTACGAAGTAGTGTTGGCTGATTGGTCATGAAATTCTTGTCATTTTCTTTAAACACTCAGGAAACACAGAAGAACGAGGTCGTCATTTCAAATACATCGTACGCGGATGTGAAAGAGGTACTTTTGCACATGTATACACCTGGGGGACGCGACATGTCTGGTAAGTCCATAAAAACTTGTTCCCATTCTGTGATCAGTGTAGTTTTCCGGTTATTCAGAGAATGTGTTTGTCAGTCAAAACAACATCCTGTTTGTAACTGGTTTCATACTATATTCGTTTTGAGTTGAGCACCAGTGATATTCGAGCATGGGATTGTGGTTGAACAGAACGATAGATGGAAGACGTGAAGCGCAGTAAAGTTTGGTCATACCTGTCACACAACCCAAGGATGTGGAGTTGAAGTTCAGCCTAGCTGTCTCTGTTCGTTGAAGAATCTCGTATCAACTGAAACCTGAGACGGGCTTTGATGCTTGAAGCCTTTCAGCTGGGCTGCAGCCGTTAAAACGAAATTACTGTGAAAATAAGAGTAGTTTGCGAATTGTGTGCAATTTGGTTTCAAGTATACTACAGGGGTGATGGAGACTCTGGGACTGCGCCTATGTGATAAGCCCCAAAGAGAGTGAACTAGTCGTGGGCTGTGTCAGCAACTTTCCGAGTAGGGTTACGTCATGAAGATAAAACGTTTTGTTCCGCAGTCCTGTTGAGCTGGACTCAGACGCCTCGAATATGATAACTTTTCATACCTGAATTCAAACGTTCTTATGAACTTCCTCACATCTGGTTTAGTTTACGGATCCGAATACTTTATTTAAATATCATTTTTTTAATTTTCAATTAAATACGATCCAGTCAAATCACTAAGTGTTGTTGCTCGTTGAAAAATCTTTTTGAAGGCAAAAGGTGGTTTAGCGAAAGAGCAGCGAATAACACAACAACCGTGGTCGATTTTAAAGCGCTCAGTCTTCATCATTTTGTTTGGTATGGTCGTAAACCAAAATCTTCGAAGTGTTCAGCTCTCGAAAGCGCATGACTTGTGACATACTGTAGACAACACCGAATTCCAAAAAGAAAATGGACTGGTACATACGAGAGGCTGGAGAGGTGTTGATTGTAAGGTAGACCTGAGTCTACAGGTCTTGTTGGCTTGTTTGCTGAACTGGGCAGTCCGAGTGCAAACGTTCCATCACCAATCGGGTGACATCATCAGTGTGCTGTTAGGGGCTTGGAGTGGAGCGTAGGGATCGCTCAGCGGTTGTGCGCTGAATAGTGGGACGGAGCGGGGGGTGACTAGATCATGGTTGGTTAGTCTGTTATCGTGTGTCCTGATTGGTCGGTGGTCAAGTGACCTTTAAGCTTGGCCTCCTCTACGCTCGGTCTCTGGTCGTTGTTCAGGTGACCTCTGTCACTGATCTCTGTGGGTTCCACTTTGTGACCTTTGTTGCTGTGACTCCAATGGGTTTCCTGTTTCTTGTTTTGTTCATTCGATAGTCGCCTCACTTTTGAGTATGTAGCTGTTACCCAATCTGATTAGTGCATGCGCGTCCACTGTCTCCCTCGTGCTTTGTCTTGTTCCACATCGTTGCAGGTTAACATCACCTACCATTTCATCAGCAGCTACTTTTCTCCTTCGCCAAGAGTCACTCACCAGATCACGCGTCACAAACACTCAAACCACGTGACCTTGCAAGCTCAGGCGACAACATGTGCACTACAACTTTCTATCCATTTTCATTTCCGCGGCTACCACCTGCGTCGTCACACGCCAGACTTACAAACTTCAACCACATCAGGTCAAGTTGTATTCATTTTCGTGCAAGCATCAAAAACGAAGGGACACCCCTCTCTTCACACTGCACACAATATATGGGCATACAACTCGGCCCAACACGCACACACACGTACAGGACAAAAAGTCAACCGAGGTCCACGGCTAACCACGGAACATATGTAGCAGCTTTACTGCAGAGAAGGCGCGTACCATGTCCAGAACTTCACCCAGAAACTCTCAACAGTTGTCCTAAAACGACAAGTCACTTTGAGGCCTACTCCACTTTTCGCACTGTATCTATTTTTATCAAGTGCACCTAACTTTTGTGCTCGCCATCAATTTGTTAAAACAGGCAATTGTTAGTGCTCTAGTTGTAATGTAATTAAGTTGATTATCACAAGGTACCAAGCACTGACAAACGTCTTTTTTGCCAGAATGATACAATAGCTAGATGTTTGCCTATATATTGTGTGCAGTATGAGGAGAGGGGCGTCCCTTCGTGTTTGATGCTCGCAAGAATATGAATACCACTTGACCTGATGTGGTTGAAGTTCGTAAGCTTGGCGTATGACGCGTAAACGAAAATAGATGCGAAGGTGTAGTGTACATGTTGTCCGCTAAGGTTGCACGTGAGACAGGAAATGTCACGTGGTTTGAGTGTTTGTGACGCGTGATCTGATGAGTGACCCTTGGCGAAAGAGAAAAGTAGGTGCTGATGAAATGGTAGGTGATGTTAATCTGCGACGATGTGGAACAAGACAAAGTACGAGGGAGACAGGGGACGCGGATGCACCAATCAGATTGGATAACCGCTACAATTACTGCGGGTGAGGTATCGGTCCTTTTTCACATAGTGGTGTGTCAATTGGATCAATTTCGACGTGTCAGTTGATCGCATCCGTCCTGGTGTACCATACACCTAGAAATTCCCTTTTATTTTTCCACACGACGCGATTTTTACGTTTTCCAGATTGAATTTGTGCCTTTTTCAGTCTTTATGTATGGAGATCAATGATAGAGAGTCATGTTTTCTGATAACCGCGTCGTTATGTTCTAATCGTGTATACGTTTTCATCCCAGTTTATCCGACGGGTAACTTGTTGCAGTCGATTTGGTGTATCACATTGTTTAGGTCATTCAAAGCGACTCTCCGAAATGACATATGATGTTGAGCCTGCCCTGGCAAAACAGTGGCGACACCAGGATGCATCCTCGTATGTTTGGGTGATCGACAGTAGTTTTCGTATGCTTGTTCCCTTAAAGGAAAGTTGACATAACGGAGCTTGGGAATGTCCTCTGATTTTATTCAGATTTGCTTAGCTCACACAGTTAGTCGCACACCCCGCCAACCTCTACAATGTCCACCTTTCCTCCCCGTCAGTTGAATCCGCCGAGAAGTTGCTTCCAATCTTGCACCGCTATCAGATAGACTCCATGGTCAGCTTGGCTGAAAGAACATTGGCCTTTCGGTTGACAGACAGCACGGCTCCCACATGCTTGCAGCTCGCTGACATCTATGGTCTCACTCGACTCAGACAAGCTGCCCTCGAATCCTGTGCTCGCCTCGATTCCGAACGACTCAGTCGGGTATTCCAACAGGTATCACTGAGTGCGGAACTACGCAACGAAATTCTCGAGTAAGTTCATCATGGTGGCTGGACGTGGTACACGATGTAAGGTGACAAGCGTCCATCGACCGGGTGGATTCAGCGTGACTGATAGACTGACGCAATGTACTAAATAAAGTAATAACCCTTGGTCTGTAAAACCCTTTCGGTGCTGTGGATTCAGCGTGACTGATAGACTGACGCAGTTTACCACTATCATATACCTCGATCAGTTCAACCACTTTGACTCGATCTTAATGAAAGATGGCACAAACACTAGGTAGCAGTTTGTAGGGGCATTCAGAAAATTGCCTAGCGGACAGTCTCATCACTACTAGTGGAATTCACGTGAGCATGACAGAGGAAAGGATTAAGCCAAGTTTCAGACCGTCTGCTGATTTCACAATGACGCAGTAAGTGTACTAAATAAAGTAATAACCTTTGGTCTGTAAAACCTTTTCGGTGCTATCGCCGTACTCTAAAGAGGTTTGCGGACCGAGGCACCACCAGAATGTCCAAGCCCACATAGGAGCAGTCCAGATGCCGAGGTTTGGCTGGACCATTCGACCAGTAAGTCCGAACCAAAACCGTTGAGCTATCTCGACACAATAAGGTATAGTCCCCTTCTTGGTGGATTGTAAACAAGACTGGCTAGTTGAAGAACTTAGTTCTATAAGTAAAGTCAGTCTGCAAGATGATTCGAAAATGTTGTCATTCAAGAGGTTGGTCAACAAGTGTTGATCATCAAAGACAGCAACGTCAGTGTTGACAGTAATATTTCAATGTCGCACAAGTACAAAGTTCATCTTATTATATTTAAAGTCTTAGAGCGGAAAGAAGAGAAAAGAAGGGTGTGGGAGGGGAACTGATGCTGGCCCATCGCAAGCATATTGATGTGCTTACATCTCCAAGCCCTTGGTGAGACAATTCAGGAAGAAGATGACGGTACGAAGGCCACTGACATCGACCAGACACAGTCCCTTGCAGTGTCTCCAGTCAAGGAATCACGGGGTAACGACGTGATCACGTGATGGTAGTTTTGTGATTGATGGGTGAGTGGTGATGTTGTGTCCCTTCTGGATGCAAGTGAACCATGATGCTTATAGGCCACTCGTGTCCGAACGGCTTGGCCTTTAACTACCAGTCAAATCACCTAGAAGCGCCGTGCGATGCGCACTACTGATGATCCCTCCATAAGGATAAAAAAGTTCTCAGCACTTACCGGACGATACATCGATCATACAAATTGTACGATCCTGTGCTAAGGCCGTGATACCAAAGCAAGGAACTCGACACAATAAGGTATAGTACGATGATGGTATCCTATCTGACAGGTAACGTGTAGACTAATTCACCTACGGACGGTCAGTAATAATTGCGGCGAAACCGAATTCTACGAACTTCACCTGCGTTTGTTCAGTAGTCGCAACTGGGCAGTGAACAATATATTGAATCAGACGTGGGCAGACAGTATAGATAGGTAGACCGTGGTTCTATATGAACTTAACAGTAAATCGCGGGAGAATTAAAAGAAAGGCTTACGGTTCGGTTGAACCTTGGGCAGTTGGCAACACAGAATGGTACACGAAGGGCAGTGTGCTATCGGACAAATTAAACGGGAAAATTGTTGTTCAGTTCAAAGTGGGACAAATTTTCAACAACAAGCCCAGAAATAAGTGTAAACAAATCGTTTATAGAAAACGGTTGAGGTAGAGTTAACTTTGTATAAAATAGAACGGTTCAGTCATGAAACTTGAGCAGTCACTGGGGTGGGGGTGATGAATTAGCCTGAGTAATAGGGAAACAAATAATTACGTCACGTAATTAACACAAATCATGCCTGTCAATCACAAGCACTATCAGACGAACAAATCTCAGAAGAGGCGGTACGATTGGCGGTTCACAAAAGTTTCCTAATTTTTATGGTATCTATCCAGTTGCGCACCATGGAGCTTCGCCACTTTCCGTGTTAATGGTGCCTTGATTGGGAACACTGCAAGTTTGATGCTGCTAATTTAACAGAAAAATACTAATCCATCGAGTAGAAACTGAGTTTCTTATTCCTCCTTAGCTAGAAGTCTGGGACACTATTCGCCCAAAAGAGACCAACCACCCTGGAGAGCCCATAACGGTATTCTCGTACATTTAGGACTATGCTAGGTTCTCGCCAGATTGATCCCTTTTATCTAACAGAATCTGTAGTCCAACTTTTCAACGTAATTGACCTCGGAGTTTGAAAACTTAAATGTTACACCTATATCCAACCTACCAATACAGTAATTCTGGCCCGTAATCCGACACGTGGGCACCCCAGTATTTAGGTTGCTTCATGCCACGCACCTATTGTGACCAGTCCTAAGGAAACTTTTCTGTGTGTTATCAACAAAACATGGGTCTCAAATAATTAGCTAATGAAGAGACACCGACATGGTGTTTCCACGTATTTTTTCACGGACAATTTTTGAATACTTCAAAACTGTCAGATAGGACAGATCATGAAGCCGTAGAAACTTCGCCGTTACGCGCTGAGTTTGACTTAATCTCTTCCTCCCCGTGCACTGTCTTTTCAGGCGGCGAGTCAACGTGTTGGAGAAGTGTCTGATAGACATACAGAATAGCTTCACTCACTCATGCACTCGTGTCGAGAGTCGGATGGAACGTGTGGCATCAAACCACTGTCCTGAGCACAGCAGACCAATGGCTCCGGTCAACATCGTTCCCTTCCAATTGAGTACGCGGGGTTCCCCACCTAACCAAGGCTCCGCAGATGGCCAGTCTCCAGGTGCTTCCGAGGCCCCCGGAGGACAACCATCGAGTGCGCAACACCGTATGGATGTTGCGGCCAGTATCCTACCCGCAGCTGCAGCCCTGGGTAATGTAACTATGCGACCAGTCAATGATGGACAACAGCCATTGAGTTCCAGCCAATCAAATTTAGCCAACGTCACACCCACCATATCTGGTCAGACCACAGCCGTGTGTGAAAAGTGCGTGGATCAGCTGAAAAATCACGTGATCGAGCTCTGCAAACGTGGACTGCACAAGATACCAATCATTATGTTGAAGAATTCCTGATCGGTATCAGCCCTCCCAACACCCTCATCACCCAAGTTCTCGAACTAGTGACCAGTGATGACTGAATATATATCATAAGAGACATGTGTTGGAACGAGATTTACTCATGACATTTCCAGTTTTACCTGCTCTGTCCTGCCATCAACCTTTGTACTTGAAAGCGGTCGTTTATGAGGTCCTGTATGGGACTAAGCATGAACAATAGAATTCACAATGCAGAACTACCACCGCAGCTTAAATACACTATTATATTTCTAGTGGTCTTTATTAAACGGACAATTGGTTGAATGAGAGCAACAAGTGTCGTTCAATGCGCGCACCTTTTCTGTCTACACTGCCGTTCTTACCTGTCTTGAATGAGCGGATTGGGTGTCATTCAGTGCGCGCACCTTTTCTCTCTAGACTGCCGTTCTCACCTGTCTTGAATGAGCGGATTGATGTAGTGATTACACCTCATGGACAGCAAACTTTAAAACAGAATGAGGCGACCTTAACTGGTTGCATGCATTGGTTGATTCGTATGAGACCTGTGGTCTCAAGCTGAAATGTCTTGGTAATCCGTCTCCAAGGTCTAGTGCCCAGGGAGGTAAAACTCGTTCCCAACTGAATCTGTCGTTTGTAGTATTCCCCAGCCAAATGGAAACGCTGATTGGCGTTTCACTTGGCGCGGTATTTGAGACACCGTAGTATACTTTTTTCTGAAGCGATATTACTGAAGATTCGTCAATAGCCCATGACTGGTTTCGCCCTTCTTTTGGGGATCATCGGGTAAGCACAGTCTCTGATTTTTCGTCACCCTTGTGTGCTACATGAAGCCAAATCGAACGAAATTCGCAAAATCAACTCATCTGCGTACCACTATGATAAGCCCAAACAAGGGAGAAACTGGTGGTCATGATCTGTTCCCTTCTGAGGAAGACATGCCTTCTCAAGGTAAAAGTGCTTCCCACAAAAGGGTGGTTGGCCAATCGGCGATGCTGGTCTTCAGTGGTTTCCGCTTCCGTCTATTCATCTTAAGTCGATCTCAAAACTACGATACAACCTGATTTGCAGCTTTGTGAAATCATAGTTCTATCCGAATGACTGGAATATTCAAATTACTTGTTTCCCACTATCAGGAAGGTCAGATTCTTGAAAGCAACTTCAGAACGCCCGGAACCTACTGCTCCACCAAAAACTCAACAGGAAAGCCGGCAAGCCTCCAGGCCAGTCAATCATTCAATCAATTCAGAAAAACCTGATGAGTGTTCTTGCGCGCCACAGAAGCACGACCGAATGTGATCAGCATTCAGGCTTTTTCACAGAGGCACGATCGATGTTGATGGGTGTTCACTAGCACCTATCAGACAGCCTGGATCAATGTCAGAAAGTCCCCTTTAAATAGCGTGGGGCCGTTTTATCCTTTGCTCCCGCCCTCGCACGCACTCACGCTTTCGCACTTGCTTGTTCGGAATATAGCTTTCTCTTTCTCTCCGACACTAGGCACTGCAGCTGGTCAGCAGCAGATACCACAGATTGACGAATCAGCAGGTATAACACCCACACACCAAGCTTCCTCACCCTGCGACATCAAACTATATGCTGCGCAAGAAAATTTACTTTAAACTACTTGATTCTGATATGGAAGCAGCTTGAAGCCTTCCCACCCCGTTCGTCGGGTGCCTGATCGGAATCAGGTTCTACATTGTGTACTTCGAAACATCTGAGATAAACTGATTGTAAGCAATGAGATAGGCAGCATAGTTCACTGCCGTTCAATCGGAGGTTGATTATACCTGTCGATGTGCCTCACTAGGTTGACTAGAAATCTGACAATGGCGGAGAGATTGTCCAAGGTGCGTCGTGAAGATGACTTGCACCAGTGATTTCGAGAATTTTTGAGGTGAAACAATAAATCAGCTGTCAGAATGATAACAAAATATGCGTGAAAGGTGATTTCTCTCCCTCTCGCTATGGCATTAATGAAATGAACAAAATCTGTCAAAACTGCGGGCAAACTGTAATCTGGTTAGAACGGGAAATCAATAGATCAGATTGACAAAAATCGGTGTGAGGTCGGCGAACCACGTGAGTCAAATGGCTGTTCGGTCACGTGAGGACCGAATTCTGTACAAAACATTCCGCCACACAAAGTTTGGGCTTGAACATACGGATACCAGATGTTTCTGCAATAGAAAGGTCAACGATGAATGTCTATAAAAATCGAGCAGAGTTGTCTTGTGGTGCCCGAAAAAATTCTCCAACGTTTGCAGTGGGTCGAGGACATTCAATGCGAACCAGATGCGGTAACAGTGAAATTGCCGGCATTTTCGTCGGCATATTCAGGACGGTTCTTTCGGAGTTGGGGTAACTGAGTCAAATGTGGACGACCTACAATTAGAACTCTCCTCTCTACCAGCTCAGTTGACGAAACTTAAGCTGACCGGCATTCCGCGCCGATCATTTTATGGGTCGTTGGTCGAAGGTGGAAACCATCCGGGATATCTTCGGAGCCGACGCACTGTCACGCGGAATACCACCACCATCAAGTAGATTAAATCCTGCAGTCCAAGCTAATCCTGGTGAATTGAATCGTGCCAATATAATGAGAGACCTGTTCATTCAAAGAGGACGAATCGTTGATCCAAAGAGAGAGTGAGTACCAACCACCGTCGGGATCATGCTCTCCAAATACACACTAACTAGAACAGCATTCTTATGCTATAGTTGCGGTTATTTCCAGAGTTATTTCAAGCAAAAAAAAATCCCAGTACTAATCCGTCTCCAACCATCATGACTGATTGTTCTGACGGAACCGGTTGCGAGCATAGAGAAAAAAGTTGTGAGGGGAATACGGTGCCCAGGCTTGCGTAAATATGATGTTCTCCCCACTCGATTTATGACACGGTGTTCATACTGTGTTTAGCTGAATTTGACTGCGTTCATAATGAGACGTGTCCTGTCAAATCTGTCTCCAGGTAGATTTTCATCTCGGATGAATGCTACAGCTGTTCGCTCTGAAATCGCAAAAACGAGCGACAAGGGGTATGAAAAGGACGCATTTTTATTTGATTCTCAACCACTGTTAGTTGCTGAAGAAGTAGTAAGTTAAGCGAAATTCTCTGGTAATTATTTTCATTGCACAGAAAAAAGAAGGAATTAAATTTCCGAAAGCCACAGAATTCAATATTTTTACGGGTTGGCCGTTAAGGACTGCATTTGTATGTAATACCCTGCAAATATATGATGTTAGATG
This sequence comes from Opisthorchis viverrini, assembly GCF_000715545.1. Lineage (NCBI taxonomy): Eukaryota > Metazoa > Platyhelminthes > Trematoda > Opisthorchiida > Opisthorchiidae > Opisthorchis > Opisthorchis viverrini. Next base: position 315,543 of record NW_008751808.1, read on the forward strand.
GTGAACACTAAGCTGGAATCAAAGAGTTCAGGTAATACCCACACCGAACTGTCTCGCGCTTTCTAAAGTGGCGAGATTATGAATGGCTTGAAGATGTGGTCAACGACGTCGGTGGTTTTTTAAACCTACTGCTGATAAACTATAAGTAGCTTAGAACGAATAAGAATAATCTACACAACGAGTGAGCAATCGATCTGAGGTGTCGTTACTTGAGGAATCGGTCAATATGTGACCATGTGAGGGGAATTCCGTAGCTTAGGAGTATGTACTACTTATCAGCCGAACGGCAACCTCCCTCTACTCGCGGGAGGTTACGAGCTCGAATTTTGCTGAGAAGGCCCAGTACTGATGATACCATGAAAGAATGAAAGTTTTTCGATGCCTCTTGTTTTTTCGGCTTTACCGAAAGAGTGTAATCTTCACCGATACACTTCTGCTAAACATTTGGAATGGACTTTCTTGAAGTTGGAACAGAAACCAATATTTCGAGCTGTTCTGTGTGCGAGAATGCAGGGGATATCGTTACAAACATCTCAGGTAATCCGAGGCTTTCATAATAAACCG
>NW_008751808.1:316188-325334 GCF_000715545.1 Opisthorchis viverrini
TACAAACATCTCAGATAATCCGAGGCCTTCATAATAAACCGGGTTTTAGTGTATTTATGTTTGATAAGATGCAGTTGCCTAAATTAAATATTACTTCAATATCAAATATCGTTTATTTGTCGAGAGCTGACGTCACAGAGTTGAGGATTCGTTTGGGTGCATGAGCAGTCCAGCCACGTGACCAGGGCCGCAGCAGATTTTTGTAATATCATAAGCTACTGATATTGTGCCAGTAGCAGAAATTTGCCGTACGCGGTCTAAGTTGCACAGCAGGCCTCATCACCTTCATTTACAGTAACACCAGATGGGAAAACTGGCGCCCTCCTGCCGTTCATTTGTGTTATTTGTTTGTTTGGACAAAGCCTTATACTGGGAAGAAATGGGGACCTGGGCTAGTCTATCACAAACGCCAGAGTTGCCTACACCTCCAGTACACAGTCAGACTATCTGGTTGAAAGCTGGCAACATGAACACCACTCATATCAATTAACTGCTATATCGTTCAGTGTCACCAACCGGGCCCAGAGTGGGTCACGTGGTCCCCACTCTTGAAGGCGAACGACGCCAATAGCAACCAAAGATTGCGTAATATCGTTCATTCCCTTCTGGCATGTCAGAAATGCTCACTTTCAGATATTCCGCATGGTAAATAGAGCCCGTCTAGGTAGACGGTAACCCGGTGTGCATGACACATGGCCTTGTTACCTTAGCTTGCAAAACTGGATGCGTTGATTGAGTGAATTTCCATCTACTTGACTATAAACCCGTTTCCTGATCACCTCATTCCGAACTGGTTACCTGGCACTACTGTGAGGCTCACAGATGCACAGCCCGAAATAAGAATCTGCTGACCGAGAAATGCACTCATTTGCGAACAATTCGGTTTTTCACGAGAGGCTCAACTGACTCTCTCGTTTATGATATTCGAAGAGTTTTAATATCGTTCATTCCCTTCTGGCATGTCAGAAATGCTCACTTTCTGATATTCAGCATAGTAAATAGCGCCCGTCTAGGTAGACGGTAACCCGGTGTGCATGACACATGGCCTTGTTACCTTAGCTTGCAAAACTGGATGCGTTGATTGAGTGAATTTCCATCTACTTGACTATAAACCCGTTTCCTGATCACCTCATTCCGAACTGGTTACCTGGCACTACTGTGAGGCTCACAGATGCACAGCCCGAAATAAGAATCTGCTGACCGAGAAATGCACTCATTTTCAAATCAATTCGGTTTTCACGAGAGGCTCAACTGACTCTCTCGTTTATGATATTCGAAGAGTTTTCAGCAACCTTGTGAGTGGTTTCCTTTATGAAAATCTGCTGACCGCTTCAGGTCGTTTTATGCTAACAGAGGTCATCAGGCTATCAGGAGTTCCTTCGCAAAAAGAATCCGAAGAAGTTTAACAATCGCCTGTCTCCTTTGGAATTGACAGGGAGGATTGCAACGCGGATGAAGGTCACTCAAGGACGATTCTGCCGTAAATTCACTTTCAACGACCTAGTGTTTCAGACAACCCATTGCGAGCCTCACGCTAGTTAACAGGGCTGAGTAAATATCTCACGTGTGTCGGTTTACTCAGTGAGGATGAGCATTTCCTGTTATAAAAGAAGTTGAATTTTGAGGAGACTAAGATGAACAGAGGGGGACGAAATAGTTTCTGGCAATGAGTCTGTGTTCCAGCGACTTCCTTCAGTGAAGGTGGAGAAGCCATAAGTCCTGAAGTCCCACTAGCCACGAGATCCAACTACTGCATTAGAGGAGAAGACTCCAAAATAGTTGGACAATTTGGTGATTACCAAGGCGGATAAGGCTAAGGACACTGTTGTACTGAATAAGAGTGATCATTTACTGAAGACCGAGGGACTCTCAGGTGGAGGATCTTACCTTCAGATCGGAGGTAAGGCAAGCTAAGTGGTAGCCACCTGCTGCAAACTCACGAAGAAGATGTCTCCATAAATCAGGCAGATTCTTGGCAGATGTTCCAAAAACTCAGTACAGGAAAATCGGGGATCTGTGCGACTTTCTCGGTGAAATAAGGTGGCCTTCTCGTGAGTTATTTCAACTCTGCCAAGGGAGCGCGAGCCGTTTGAGATAACAACCAAGATCATATTTTAAAAACACGCAAACAGCTCAGCGTAGAGGAACTCTTTGAAAGCTTGCCTGGAAGGCACGCCCGGGGCTCACTCACTTCATTTTCGACTCCGCGGTTTACACTCAAGCACGGGGTTCAGCAATGAGACCTTCAACATCTTCGACTTCTGTAGACACTTTTGAGGAAAATTTCGAAAAGAAAGCTTTGAGCGGATTTATGTGCTCACCGGAAATATTCTAGCCTTATGGAGTATGCTGTGAGTAAACGAGACAAGGTGAGCGAATTTTAGAACCACCTGAGTGACCTGATTAATCATGAACATATAGTTAGCTTGGGCCACAGTACCCTTCTCAGAATGTGTGACAGGTAGGCGCGTAGACGTGGAAACTGGAAACCGCGGCATACCAGAATCCAGCTGGCACTGGAGCAATTCTAAACTATTCGTTGCACATCCTTGGTCGGTAACCGCTGGCTTATCTCATCAAATTTCAACCGAGTAAGGACCATGTGCACAAAAGAAATTGATCGAAGTGGTCAGCAATGACCTAAAAACAGAACTCGAGGTAGTGGATATCTTGCTAGCATGATTAGGTGTCAATCAGAAAGTGCGCTGGGGAGGAATCGAGCAGGGGAGGTGTTAGGACTGCTGTCACCTGATTTAAACCATGGAAATCCGGAGCTATTCGAAAGATTTTAGGGTAAATGAAGAATCCACCAATGAAAACATTGCGTTGCACATCCATGTGATTGGTGTAGAAATGAGTCAACTGCAACGACTGCTATGAGGTCTATAAAGGACAGCCAACCAGAGAAGCTCACATCGGTGAGAAGAACAGACCCGCTGGAGAATTGCAGGGGAATCTTCAGCAGCACTGAAAGACTCAGCAGTAGCTGGACATGCCCCAGACATGTGTTGAGGCTTTGCGGCGTGAACTACGATTCACACTACAGACACTAATAGCCGAGGCATTGGAAATCACCGAGCTTGTTACTTGGAATACAACAGAAGGAGTAGAACTGGTGAGCGTGTGAAATAGAGGATTACGTCAGCCAACCTGACACATGGCGGTAAGCGGTGATCAGTGAAAAAGAGTTGTCAACAGATACAGCTTAGGCCTAAAGTGCACAGCCCAAGCTGAGCAAAAGTTTACCCAGATTGTCGTAGGACCTCGAAACCCACACACACACATTTAAAGAAGCTTACCAATGACACACTCAACCGCGTTCTATTTGATTATACAGACACGTAGTCCCATCTAGCCAGCCTGTGTTTCAATTAGACTTGTTGTTGGATCTAACTCAACCTTATGATAGTTTCCCCATTCATTTGCTTACTCCGCCTATGTACTTATGATCTCCAGTTGTTTTGCTTATGCGTTCCCGCCACTCACCTTGTCGCAGAGGCCGTCCTTTCCGACACTTGTGTTTTGACATGTGTGTCTGTGTGTGAATGTGCGCTGCTGACCTACTTACCGTTTGCTGAGCCTGCCTTGACTTGTTTTCTCATGGGGTCCGCGTGATCGCACGTCCAATGAGAATCACGAGACCGTCATCGGAGGGAACGACCGCAACTCACACTACTGAGCCATCATTCCGCCCGCCGTTGTTTCGTGTGCGGACGTTGACACTGCACGTGCCGGTCAGTGACAAACCTTTGACCTTGTTGACGCCACGAACGTGAACAATTGAGGTTTGTTGTACACCTTTGCTTACCCTTGCGTAAACAGTACCCAATTCCTCCTTTTGATATTCAGGATTGTCGAACCTACGCGTCACTCAAAGTTCCGTATCGGGAACCTCAAAGCTTGTATTAGATGTTTTTTCTCGGTCCGCGAGTGGCGAATTTTCTAACTTAGTTATTTGGTCTACAAAGTTTTCGGTTTCCATAAGGCTGGAAAAGTTTTCTGTTTATAGAATGTCTCACTGAATATTGCCGCATACTATACATTCGGACTAGTGGGAATGTGAGTTAATCAACGGCCACAGCTTGGAGCGTGAAAATCAAAGTATTGTCAAAGGAAGGCCTAGAACTTTTGGTCCTCTTGTCAAATAATCGTTTCTAGAGTACCTGTAGGTACTTAAGAATGCATAAGACACAAGGTAAGACATATGACACAGAAGCTTAGGGTCCTTGGGTACCCTTATGTGACTGGAGAAACCGGACGCCCTTTATATGTCGAGGCTATTCAGTTTCTTGCAGTGGCCCAGCATCCAGTACTACTACCGTAGCGTCGCGCAGATGAACTGATGTGAATCATCTATAAGTTCCACTCGTGAAATTGTTGTGCTTAACCACGAAAGTAAAAAGAAATTACTTGAACTTCACGAAGAATAGTTCGACTTCCACAAGTGCACTCAACACTCATTTGCAAGTCAGTTTGGTGTTCACGGGAGACTCAAGTGAATCTGAATGTGCTGCACATTCAGGTATCGCAGTATGTTTTCATAAAGGCAACTACTCACAACTTTCCTGCCGTCGAAGAGTTTTCAGCCTCAACGCCATCTTGAATGTTGGAAACGGTGCTGTTGCCCCCATGGTCCATTTCCTATGTTGTCGTAGCAAGTAGAAGATGGAAGCTTTTTGGGTGTTCGAATATATGCGCACTTATTCTACTTTGGGAGATCTTCTCAAGGGATAGACTAAAACCAATTGAATCTGCGCGGTGATTTTTTGTGTGATGGCGTTCAGCGTTGAACCACGGTTGAATGGAACAACCGACGACGGTGCTCAGTATTCGCACAATGAAATTGAATTATCGAAAGCTGCGACGTTTCCTTGATGGATTGGAACAGATAGGCAATTAAGTTTAGAGTACCAGTCCAAACTTTTGAGCTTTATCTAGGCATCCCGAGGTCCCAGTGATGATAGAAAAGTGTTCCATTAGAATATTTCCGCCAGAGGTATGATCGATTCAGTGAACAATGAAATTTGGTGAGCCCACTGCAAAAAAAATGCGTAAAAAGTTTTATTCCTCAGCTAAGAGCATGGTTCGGCCAAGGAACCCCCTGGCAACCGTCTGACGAAAATTAGCTTGTCTTGGCGGAATTAGCAAGGCAATTTCATTGAAGAAACTACAGCAACTATCTTGAATAGTCCCCATTGGGACGATTGCTGTGTTCGTTTCCAGTCACACTGGTTGTCAAACCGACAGATGGTGGATCGGATTTGGGTGCACCATGTGGGTTTGGACTCTAAACTACAGTACTGGTGGAGTATTGTTGGCGGTGCTGATAATGACTCACAAGTACCGATCGGATTCAACTACGACGTTTGGCCCGGATACACGTTGCTCCCAGCTTACGGCAGCCTTTCTCAATTGATTGCAGCAGTTCCTTTGTGCTAAGCACAGTTTTTTTTGCGGAGGAAAATGTTGGTAGCTCAGGTGGGATAGATGGTCGTTGGCTTGTTCACTGAGCTGGGCAATTTAGTTGCAAGCGTTTCACTACCAACCGAGATGACATCATTAGTGTGTTATTGGGGAGCGTAGTGGTTAAGGGTGTAGTGTTACGTATGTGCTAATATGCGTACTGCGTATACCTAAAAGGGGGCGAAATGGTCCAACTGGCTAGGGCGCGAATTTACTGACCAAAAGGTCCGTGGTTCGAACCCGACCTCTGCCTCTCGACTTCCCCTGTCTAGGCTTGGGCAACCTGGTAGTATCTCAGCCCTCGTGCAACGTTCGGGTGGCATGGCAGTTATGTACCGGAAGGGTACTGCAACTGAACGATTTTTTCCGATTTATACCGGAAAGAGATTCATACAGATGAAATACTGGACTACAACAGCAATCATCCAATGAACCACAAAAGACTTGCTCCGAACCTTGTTCAAGAGGGCGGAGAAGCACTGCAGCACAACAGAATTACGGAAAAAGGAAGAAAGCCATCTATTCAGAGCATTCCGGAACTATGGATATCTAAAAAGAAGAACGCATCTCAACAACAGCAACAGCAAGAACAAGCACTGGAAGTTTAGTCTCACCTACATCAAGAATATATCAGAACTCGCAACCCGATTATTGGCTCAAAAAGGAATCTTCGTTGGACAAGAGAATTTATCGAAAAGTGCACTCTGACGTTTCACACGGATGCAAGGCCATTTGTAGTTAATTCACCATATCAGAAAACACAGACAGATTGGGCGCCATTAGTCCAACCGACTTTTCAGTTTTAGGAGAGGCACCATACATCCTGTTGAGGTTGTAGTGGCCTGGCTACCCAATAATTTAGTTTACCAGGAGTGTGTGGCAAAGAAATAAAAATAATAACGCCAGATTGGGTATATAATAATAAAGAGGTCAACTGGAACAGACTCACTAATAATTGTTCCCCTTAAAATAGTTCACCGTTGACCCAGGACAGCGAATAAACAATAATCCAGTTATGGTGGTCCAGGGGTCTTTTTCTGAATAGTTCCCACATATAATAGATTCCGAAGATGGTCTGAAATGTTGGCACATGAGACTCGCGAATGACCTCTGCAAGCGCGAGCGAAATCAGAAGAGAGACTCGAAGCACGTGACCACGCTTGTATTCTGTTAAATTGTACAAGTGCGCGTTTTCGTAGTTTTTCGTATTCAAACAAAAAACGATTATGCAATTGCTGAAATAGGTGGTGTTATAATGGAAGCAAAATAAAGGTACAAAACACCACATGGTACAGAACGCCGGTTACTCAGTGAAGAATCCAGTTCAACTCATGATTTGCATAAGGTTTGAATAAAAATATCATAAATCCTTTCACTTTCTCAAATTTTTTCCTCCTCTCGCGTTACCTCACAGGATATAGTGCAGTATACCTGCATCAATTCGAATTTACTTCGCCTTGTTTCCCTAGAGAAACGAACCTTCATTCGTGGTTGTTGACAGAACGAACCAGTTCTGTTCTGATTCAATGTTTACCTGAGAGACTGTTAAACAGACGTGAAATTCCTACAGGTCATCGGTAGATAGACAAGTTCAAGAAGGAAGATCTAAAGACTCGGCAGTTGAAGCCGCCTTCAAAACAATCGCAGGGTAATAAATCATGAGTATGGTGGTACCGAGTTACGAAAACGGTTTCGTGAACACTTCCGGCTGCTTCACGTGGTGTTGTAATCGGATACTACGCTTCCGCTCCAGTCATTTGTGACAAGCATTCACATCAAGCCAAAATCTCCGATTCGACTCCGGGTTAGATTTAAAACACAGTGAGTTTGAACGGTTTGCTAGAAGGAGATAGAACGATTCAAGGTCGGATGGTAGAACTCAACGGCCTGGCAGTTGAAGTTATCTTCACCAAGGACAGTCCAGCTTCGCCCATGTTTGACATTTTCTCAGTATTACGGTAAAAATGACACATTTAGTTTCACACTGGCATTGGTTCTCAATGTCAACCACCTCATGATCTCCCTCAGATTCCTATACAAAACGTCCCCTCATGATTCCGCATGACATTATCCGTAGAAGATGAGTTCTGTGAAGTTTCGTGCAAACTCGTGACATGTGTAACACCGACAAATCTATAGCATGCGACTGGGAATTAAACGAAATTCACAAGTGAGGGAAGCTTGTCAAGACGCCACACAGCCTCGAGCACAAAAACCAGGATGAGCACAAGGTCACACACAAGATAGACCTTTTTATGGTTCTAAAAGCAGTGGCAAAGGGTCTATTCAAAGACTTGTCTTTAGCATTGAAAAATGAGTTGATGTCACACCATGCCCAGATTGAATTCATAACGGGAGGGATGGGATTGAGTGCTACTCCATTGTTCCGGTCGGTGTAGATCAATTTGAGAACGTTCTGAGACAGATGTTGTCTTGCATAAATTTTTAAGCGTAAATTTAGTACTTCATACCTAAACTTTACTGAAACGGCAGATGAAGGAATAAGGTTTGGCCCAATTTGATGCCTAATGCCATTCTTTTCTACAACACAACAAGTTATCACCTGAAAATCAACTTAGTTTTCACGGGAAACTCAACTGAATCTCTCGCTACACGATATTCTTCAACTGAATGTGCCGCACAAAGGGGGCCTCATGTCTCATCGGTATTCCCAGGTATCGCAGTATATTTCCTTGAAGAAACACTAACCGTAAGGTCGACGAGTTTTCAGAAACCTTGTGAGTAGTGTTCCTTCAAGAAAAGTCTTCCTTAAAATTCACCTCGAAATGGCGCATTGTTAGCATGGATTGACTGGTAGTCGAAACTGCGGGTAAGTACTCTGACGCGGTTTTTGTGGAAACCAACTCCCCGTTACACGGGGAGAAGAATCTGTCATACGCAAGATAACGGTAAATTCGGTGTCCTTCAGACGGTGGATTATCAAATTCGAGCCAATCAGTTTCAAAACCGTACTAGTGAAAGGAAGAAGGCCTTCACTACGGAGCTATCCATTAGAAAATACCAGCTGACCAATTACAGACTATTGGACAGGAAAAGAAAACACTCACTTATTTACAAAAACTGAACATCCATCTTCTCCGTGAACGCTTCTTCCTGGAAGTTCCTGGCTATTCATTGAGTGTTGCTCAAATCCAAGCAAATACTACAAACGGATCCACAAATTCCGCAATAGATCTATCTTTTCCAAGAGACGCAAAGTGAATTTACAAGAAAGAACCATACTACTCGCGTGCCTCCCCATCAGTAGTATCACCGTTACACTAGCTGAGGTGATTCAGGTGAACGCCAGACCTGTGCACATTTGTTCACTGACAGAACTGTGCACCGAAATAGTCACTTAACAGCGGAACTTCACAGTTTCAGATTTCAACCAGCTCTCTCTTTCATGAGAGGTCGCAGTAGGACCAAAACTCGGTGCATTTCCAAGCAAAATCTGCCAACAGATTCTACCAAAATGTTGACCGGCAAGTTCTGAAAGGCAGATCAGTAAGTCGGCTCACTTTGGAGACTTATCAGGTTGCCGTTTGAGGCATCGGGCAAACCAATCACATAGCGAACACATTCGCCTTTTCAGCCCTGATATTCAGGTGCGTTTAGCATACCTTCGGTTGGGATGCCAGATTTTTGAGTTACGAATCCAGACATATCCAAGGGTACATACC
>NW_008751808.1:325864-344550 GCF_000715545.1 Opisthorchis viverrini
TATAATAATAATATAATATATATAATAATATAATATAATATATAACCTCCCCAGGGGGAACGGAATGATTTTGGAAGACTCGAAGAGTTCAATGTCGGACACCACTACTAGTTTGCAACAAGTAGGCTTCGTGAGAAATGTAACCAAAATGTCGACTACTGCTTATTGGTATAACTCAGAGCTGTCGGAGTTTTCGGTTAAAATCTAGTTGAAACTATAAAGTCTGACGATGACCAGAACGGAACTCCCGAGAATCGGCTGGAGAAACAAGAGAGTACTGCTTGTGGACGAGAATGAAATGACTTGTTCATAGCTGCATGAGAAATGAAATCAATTAAGTGAATCAGTGGAATTGTTTCATTAGTTTTTATTGATTCAGATCGTGTCGCACGAGCAACAGGGACTTGTCCAGTTCAATACATGAGGATCATAGGGTTTTTGTTCAGTCTGGAGTTTAAATAAATGAGTGTGTTGTGTGTTATGCTGTGTTCTTTCGTTCAGGGGGCTGAAAAGTCGAACTGCCGCTTTGAATGTATAGCGTGTAGACTCGCCAGCTGCCAAGAAACCTCTTCGTTGGGTGAATCAGCAAGGTATGAAGTTCGCTGAAGGTGCACTGCTTGCCCCGGATTCGAATGGGATCACACATCATTCGCATGTGTAATGAGTGTGACCATCGAATACGAGTAGAGGAACATCCTGTCCCTCTGCCTATGATGCTCGTTCCCTTGAGAGTGGACATGCTCAGCAATCAGATGACCGGCTAGTTGGATGGTGAATTTTGTATGACCTCGGCATCTTACCATCTTCCGACAAGTTGTCCTTGAGTCATTCGAGTAATCACTGACGTTGAAAAAAGAGCATTCGTTTTGGATACTAGCTAATGCAAATGGGACGCCTTAAGAGAAAAAAGACAGACTCTCGTTTGTGAATGCATCAAACCGAGAAAAAATGCAGATGTTGCATCTGGGCCGATCTATAAGGTTTTAATGTATTTCCGAGTTCAGAGCGAAAGTACACATAAGCTGCGTGCCATTTGAAGTTGCGGATGATGTACACAAAAGCTGATTTTCCCGGACGAACTCCGCAGAATGGTGTTGTGACCGGCTAGATTTTGTCGTTGAAAGTTCACTAAGATGTTCAGCTGACCAGTACAACTCAAGCGGAACTTTGTGAAATTCCCCCTGCAGTCGGCTAGGAATGAAACAAATTACCCGGGATGTCATCGTTGGGGAACTCTCATCTTTCTACATACCATGTAAACGAATACCGACGCTGTTTACTTTAAAATGGTGCAAGGTACATTCCAGGTATTATATATTTCATCGTAATTCCTCATTGGATGAACACTTTGAAATGAAGCAGCCTTTCCCGAAGACTCTGCAACAGTGCTCCGATCTCACCGAAGAGAGCATTGGACATCTCCTGGAGACTTGTTAACTAGAACATCCTGATGTGACGTCGAACATCTAGAACGAGAGGGCGGGTCTGCCGCCTGAATAAAAGGGGCATGCATGCATTATCTACAAGACCGGTGCATAGGACAGTATAATTATTCTAGTTTCTCTTCTATGCTATTTCAACGATGGATATATTATGTTCCACCAGTGTGCTTGGTGATGTTGCTGTTTCAACTGGCTGGCTAGACACTGTTACCATAAATGGAGTTTTGAGTGACGTATCGGTTTCAGTGAACCCTAAGTCCCGGATCACGTTCCGTCTATAGGTCGAATACTCTCAGTTCACTGTCTACTTAAGCAGACATGCAGTGTTAAAACGGCTGATCTGCCTCCGACTGCAAGGGAAGCACTTACCTCAGCAGGATAAATGCGGAAAACCACGTTTTCCGGACGGAACACTACTCACAAGGTTGCTCAGAAAACTCTTCAATAACCCACTGGTTCTCTCTAGGGGGTTCATCAAGGAAGAGTAGTCTTTCATTCTGTGGAAATTGCGTTTCTTTTCGTTTCCAAAGCTTATGTGCAAACAACTACCGTTGCGTTTCTTACACCAGCAGTCGACCAAAACGGTGGTCCACTTGTCGGGGGTTGATCACTCAGGTGTGACAGATCTCTTTGTCAAGCTTTTCATCATCACCAGAGCGCGGTTGAGTGAGTGTCCCACCTGAAACACATCGCTCTTATTTGGTTCGCTGCTTGAGTGACCGAACATTGAACCTCGTGGTAATCACCATCTTCCAGTGCGTGGCCCACTGCATGGTCACTGCGAAAGTGACACGAATGACCCCCAGTCGGCTAGGCGACTATCACTGTTGTACAGATTCCTCTTGGTCTTTTCAACATTTCACATTTACCACTATTCGCTTGTTTTCTGATGGCTCGTCTGAATATCCGTGGACGACGTTAGAAGCCCAATCAGAAGTACTTTATCTCCCATAAAAAGCTAAACAGTCGTCGAACAATCCTTGACTACATATTTCCCACTTTAGCTGCAGGAGTTACTACAACTCTAGTACCATGAAAACCAAATACGCAGCTGTCCGCGTTGTCCACCAACAGGCAGTCCTCATGAAACAAGTCACAGGACACTTGCATGAGTGTGAGGAAGACAGCTGGACTGACAACCAAGACCCAGTACAATCTTGATTTTTTCAGCACAACATCGATGGTGGACTAGGATTCTTTATTAATCCGTCGTCCGGTAGAGAACAGAACGAGAAATCTCGCTGGACGAATTGGTGGGGCTAACATGTCCGCATAACAGTTCCCATATTGTAGCTGCACTCCCTGTATACTTTGTATCAATCTTCAGTATCACCTGGATAGATACTTCTTCATTTTGAAGTATGTCGTGAGCACATCCGTTTTGCTTGTATTTGAGACTACGAGATTAGTTATTTCCTTTGATTTTCACTCTTTCACCTAACCAGATCTTGATCATACGCGAAGGAAAGCTTCATTATTGGCACAATTATCTCTGTGGATGCTGTTTACTAAGAGGGAAAGAAGGATAAGCCTGATTTGGTGGGGCAGCGTGTTGGAAAGTTTCCAGAAAATCCACTGAAACTACTTTATCCGAATGAATTTCTGAAGGTCACTCACTCGAGGAACCAGTCAATGCGTGACCACGTGATTTGGTCTCCGTGATTGATGGATGGGTGACGCTGTTCTGTTTAAATGAGAGCCAATTGCATTGCTGATCATGAACGAAAGGTTCAATTGAGGCTCCCTTGAAAATCCAGTTGATATGCAAATGAGATCTGTTCAGTTTGAGTCCAAGTAGACCATAAGGTTGACGAAAACTCGGGGACTCCGCCTACTTGATGACTCCGAAGACGAAACCGGTCGTGGACTGTCGAAGAGTTTTCAGTAACCTTAATGAAAACATACTGCGATATCTAGGAATATCGTATCAACTGAAACATGAGGCGGCCTTTGAGCAGTACGATCGACTGAAGAGAATCATAAACGAGAGATTCATCTGCGTCTCTCGTGAAGACCCAGTCGATGTGCAGATGAGTGTGTTTGTCGAAACTGAACAATGTGTTTGACAAATTATTTAGAATGTTCACAACATACCACTAGTTCGGCAACCTCGCACCGAAGATGTCACCTCGATTGGTGATGAAACGTTCGCAGTCCAGCTGCCAAGCTCGGCGAACAGACCAACAACCTACCACAGGTTCATTTGGAACCGATCTACTATCAAGTACTTTTGATGGTAAATGTCAGTTCGACTGAACCCAGGCGCGGTCCTTGCACTGTGCAGTGGGCTGGAGGTGGCTAAAGTTGAGAGATTCATTTAGGTTTCACTTGTAACCTCCGTACACGTACGCATGATTTATCCAATATCAGAGACTATAGCATATTACCGGAGCCGGGTGAGGTAATGTACCATGTCCCGAATCCCGTTTGTTCATACATACACAATGGGCTATGGACGAAGAATAAATCATTTTGTCAAATGAAAATAAGTCACGTGATCACAGACGCATGGTTCATCGTTAATTTGTTAGCTCAAAATCCCTCGTTTTGAAAGCTTGCAGTGTGTAAGAAACACATCGGAGCGATGAAATCATTCTTTATTCCTTAGACCAAGGAATGTGGTAGCGCTCATGCAGATTCCAACACCATGCTTTTCTATGTTCATCTCTGTGTCTCTTGACTACAATCCAGAAGATTTATTCTGCATTCAGCGCGTGTGAGTACTGCCCTGAGCTGCAAGCCTTCAAACGCTCGTCGTTGAGTCCTTCATCTAATCTCACGTGACTGCCGAGCTCAAATCATGTCAGTAGCCAACTTCGCTCGACGTGACTCGAACACGCAACCTGCAAGGAGTCAGCCAAGCGAGAATGGGAGCAAGTCAAAATGGAACTTATCGTATATGAGAGTCCCTTGGTGGAAGTCCGGACGGCGGGAACATGTTTTTCTCCGCAGTGGGACGGCTACACGTACTCCATGGTTGTCCGTGGACTTGTGGAGAGGTTGACGTCCTGCTCCCTGCGCGCGCGCGAGTCTGTGTGTCCTGAATGGGTTCGGTTTCTCTTTATGCATGTCCCAGTGCGTATGCGTGGGCGCGTCGGCACATGAGTGGTTGCTACGCTGACTAGGCGGTGCAGACAATCGATGTCCGGTGAGTCATCTTAATGCGACGTGTTTGTGCGTATGAGTAAAAAAGACAAGCCTCTCGATCCAGTGTGCGACTGTGAGTTGAACAGTCAAGTATGTGGATGACTCGGTCGCTACAAGATCCCATAAAACTCCTATTCGTGTAGCATCGCGAATAGATAGTTCCCAAGTCTGAATTCAACAGGCCCATATCCACATTTCCTGAGCCATGGCCTAGCCGTTGTGTTTTCCACTCATACTATACTGATAGCAATTTTGACAAGGCCCCTTATCGACCCAACCCAATAACCCGTCAGAGGATATCAAAGAAAGTACAAGTTTTCTACAGACCCCAAGATTTCACAACATGCTTTCAGTAGCATTTGCTTTAGTTTTATCTGGGTGTCAGGTAACCCATCAGGCTTGTAGATAGGTTGGTGCTCTCCATGGAGTTACATTGATGTCCCTCGGGAACTACATCCTTCTGCAACTTTATGCGTCTCCTTTAGGCCCAAGTGAGACTGACGAATTCATGTCGCTCGCTTACCTTCCATCAAATGAAATCCTGAACGTCCTGACGAATTCTCAGAGGACTGTTACGTTGCTTGTCTGCTTGCGCCACCATGACCGACGGGGTGACCTGCGCCTATTGCATCAGTTTCCCGGGTAATATGCCTCCTCTCTCCACTCCACTTGCACCATGTGCCCTCTGAATGGTGAACTTTCGTTCTGGAGTTGTACCGAATCAGCCTACGGTAATGAACTAACGCATTCTCGTCAGTTTTAGTCATAAACACCGCTAAACTAAAAATACCGTTGCGATCATCGCGCACATCTTTTCCTATGATAGCTAAAATATTCAGGACACTTTTGCTATTATTGCGGACTGTGGCTGGTGTACATGTGTCGCCTTTCTACAAAATCAGCCGACTGCCTTCAAGTGACCCCTGTCCTTCCCCCGTCTGCAATGCCTGGCACCATTAGAACTTTCAATATCAGATCATATATTCCAACAAACGTGTGGGTGTGCGAGGAAAAATTTGAATCGATAGACCTATCTGATGAGTTTGTCCCCAAAAGGATGACTCTCTTCCAATAACACAAAGGGGCAACATGGTTCCAGTCTTTCTACATCTCCTACAGATGGACCACCAAGTACTGCGTTGTCCCTCCGTCATGGTAAGAAACTATTCACTACGAATTTGCTCACTTGAAAGGCAATATAGTGGACGTGAAAATGTTCTTAGAATTTGTCAATCAATGCTTTCAGTTCACCAGAAGCAGTACTGTGAGTCTGTTCTTAGCACGCAGTGCTTTTTTCGGGACCATCTTCGATATTTGCGTGCATTCAGCTTCTTGGCGCGGAGAACCCAGGGCAACAAAAGGGATGAAATTTTACGCATGTCTGACGCTGTTGCAAGGATTAGTAGGGTTGAATGACCGAGTATATCTTCCTTCGATAACACAAAAACTAGGAATAATCACAGTGAACACAAATGGAAATCCACGCACGTACTTCGGCGCAAGTAATGCCATTTGAGAGCAACTTGTAAGTGACGCACACTGAAAGTCACTCAGGTTTGTTTTTTCTGCTCATGCTTGAAGGACTGTGCCTCAATAAGACTGGACTGCTAAAACGAGAGAGATTTCGATCATCCTGAATGTGTGAATTCTGTGCGAGTTGTAAGTAGTCTAATTGGTGGATTGATAAATCAAGTGAACAGGTTCTCTTCTAGCAGGGGTTTCAATTTATCGATCTGCGTGACCAATGGTCAAGGTCAAAACAGCATGATAAAGCAGACATGAACAAAATAAATTTGCGTCTGACCCGGGTATGACAGCCGAGTTACTCGAACTCGGGGTTAAGTTCGATAGGTCGATAGTGTGATAAACTGGACAGCTCAGTGGATAGGATGGTGTACTTCTGCCTTGAAAACCCAGGTTCAAATACCCACCTGGATGTCCGTAACTTAGGTTTCGTCCCCTGTCTCGAACTGCCGTGAACGTGTTGTTTCATCAATAACTTGGGGAGTGAATCAGCTGCTTAAATGCAGACAATTCAGCCAGTCAGATCGATCACTAAAACAGAGAATTTTATATATCAACATGCTGAAACCACAAAATTTTCATGACAGATAGAACGTAACGATGATTGTAGTTTTTATGCCTGTTTTTTTTACACGTGTCCCTTCCATTTTATATATCAACATGCTGAAACCACAAAATTTTCATGACAGATAGAACGTAACGATGATTGTAGTTTTTATGCCTGTTTTTTTTACACGTGATCCCTTCCATCAGCGTGGTCAGCCTGTTTGTTTTTTAAGCCAAGCGTTCAAACAGGGGTGAACAAATAATTCAGAGTCAGCTGTGCGTCATCAGCAAACCAGAATAATCGATAAAATTCAGACGACCCCGTCTGGCGTTATTGATGCTCACGACCAGGATTATTTGTGGTCGTAGCGAATCAAATTCGACGAATCGATCAATAACGCATGCAGTAATGCAGCTACATCCATGCGCAGCCGTGATGAAATGAACGCTATTTGGTTGGAAGCACACGTTCACACTACTGAAGCCATTGGTGTAAGTAGTGTTTTTGGTCAAGAATATCATTCGAACTGGAACATGAGATGGCTTTTGCCTATTCCAATCAGTCAGGGTATCATAAATGAGAGATAAAGTTGATCTTCAGTCGAGTCTCCTGTTACCACCAAGTTGCTCTGCAAAACAGTGTGGAGAATTAGCGAAATACACTCATTTGCAGACAAATTCGGTTTTGCCGGAGACTCACCTGGGACCCAGCTGAATCTTTTGTTTATGATGTTTCTAAGCATCTGAATGTGCTGCTGGGTTCCAGATGAGTCTCTTGCGAAACCAAGTCTGCTAGCAAATGAGTGTATTTCACTAATTTCGTGCAATTTGTGTTCAGGTAGAACATGAGGTTGGCAGAAACTCGGGGACTGCGCCTACCTGACGAGCCACAAGAAGGGCAAAACTGTTGGCGGTCGATGCAGTTCCAGCAACCTTTCGAGTGAATTATTTTTGCGATTGTGTACACGTTTCTCTTCAAGAGGGGCGAAACCGGTGGTGGGCTGTCGAAGAGCGCTTAGCAACAATTGGGGTAGTTTCCTTCAAGGAATGGACCCCCCTATTCTAAAGTTACTGCACTCTAGAGGCATAGAACGAATTAGATCAGTTTAAAGTAACCAAAAAATGTCGGCACCTAATTTTGGTTTCCCTCGATGGCATACTTGCCAGAAAAGGGAAAGTGGACAATTTTCCAATTTTCCAGAACTTTTCAAAATAACTTTCAAAATACACCATAACGTTTATCCCTGTGCCATGTCAGCACGGTCACCTCGCATTTCAAGGCCCAACTGACGAACATTGTTGACGAGCTCTAATAAGAGTGAGACTGGTGTCCCATGGTTCCGACTCACCGGAATACTTCGATATGCGTTTCCTGACTGGCCTGCCACATCGGTCTACGCTGATGGATACCCGTGAAAAGAAGAAAGCCTTCGCTGCGGAATTATTTATTAGAAAATGCCAACTGAACACCTACAGACTATTGGACAGGGAAGCAAAACTCTCATTTGCACCTTGTTTACAAAAACTGAACATCCATCGTCTCCGTGAGCGCGTCTTCCTGAATTTTCCTGGATATTCGTTGACTGCTCAAATCCAAGCAAATGCTACAAAGTGACTCCACAAATTCCGCAACAGATCTCCCTTTTCAAGAGACGCAAAGCGAATTTACAAGACAAAAACATACTACTCGCATGCCCCCCCATCAGTAGTATCACCGTTACTCCTGTACACAGTAGGCGAAGTCAAATGCGGTCTTCTTTGAGACACTTGTGAAACCGGGCGATCACTCTGTACTCGGAGAAATATGCCTAGAGGGAAGAGGTGCCTTTGGAGCAGCAGAAGTCCGGGCGCTTCGCATACTACGCAAAGAAGTTTGTGGAGCTTTAACAATCACAGGTCGGAAAGGAATGAAGGTCTAATTCGTGTTGATTCTTCGGGCAAGCTGAAGTCACAAACCAGGCACTGCGATGTGTGGAGACAATGCAAAATAGTCGGCAAAAATGAGACTGTGAACCTAGTTCTTGTGTATCAGACACCCGACACAAAAATGGCTACTCTTGAACATGCGTCCATCAATCCAGTACCAGAATTTTAAGTTAGCATCATCGTTTATGAATGCCGCATCCACGACTGTCGTCGCCGTGTATGCAGCGTGATTGACTGATGTTTATTCGATTGATCTCCGATTCAGTTTTCACGATGCTAGCCTTTGAATGGTTGCTCTTTCGAGACCTACGGAAAAATCCTGATGAGAGAAAACGAATACTTTTGATACCGATTATTTATACCTTCCATATATATATATATACATGTATATATAATATCATTTATCATCTGTGTCATTGAAGTATACTCACACAAAACAACCAACAGAAGGGCAGTCTCGAGAGCGACTCGAATTACACCAATAGTCTATCCGCCCCAGTGCTCTAGACGCTTTTAAAGCTGAAAAATAGCTGAACCATGAAGCCAAACACCATAGTAGCGGAAGCAAATCCAAACAAATCTATGGTCAAAAAGGTGGATATTTTTCCGTGAGAAACATCTATTAGAGGCTGGCGTGCTTCTCTTTGGAACAAAAGTCCTGGTTAGGCCCTAATTTAAACAGTCCAACGTCAATACCACCTAACTGCTGGTGTAACGGTGGATACTACTGATGGGGGCATATGAGTAGTATGTCTTTTCGTCAATCCGCTTCGCGTCTCTTGAAAAGGGAGATCTATTACGGAATTTGTGGAGTCGCTTTGTGGCATTTGCTAGGATTTGAGCAACAGTCAATGAATATCCAGGAAAGTTCAGGAAGACGCGTTCAAGGAGAAGATGGATATTCAGTTTTGTACACAAGATGCATATGAGAGTTTTGCTACCCTGTCCAATAGTCTGTAAATGTTCACTTAGCTTTGATTGGCCTAATTTCTGGACTCAACACACATTTCTTCAAAAATATTCTGGCTAGCCCTCCTTAGTTGTCTTGTGATTAGAAGTAACGGCAAAACTCTTTAGCGTTCACTGTATCTTGAAGCCGCACAGAGTGGTTAGAATCTGCGTGTTCTTCATTTTATACAAACAAGTTTCTGCCTGAAGCTTCCACTATAAGGCCATTGGTATGTGTATAGAGTTTTGACTGGTAGCATAGGAAGCTCTTACAGAAATCTACGCCCGAAAGCTCACCACGGCATATGGAAAGCTAGACCACTTTCAAGTGGTGAAGCAATCAGGCACCAACCTTGCCACTATAGACATCTGTCCCAAGACAAAGTTGCCATCCAGTCAAATTTATTTGATGGCAAAGTTAGGATTTCTCTCAACAATGAGGGAGATCGTACTGCAGCCTAGTTCTTCCATTTCGTTCAATATTTTGGCCTCAGCTAGTCGCACTACTTACGTTTCGTACCAGTGAATCTGGGACGGAATTGGGGCACCTTGTATAAGGGTCGTTAGGCAAACCTACACAAGGCACACCAGATTTACTGGTCGCACTGCACATAACAGATAAATGCCATCTGTTTCATCCACGCTGATCATTCGCAATCTTGTTACACCAGGAACAACCATAGACGAATGCGCGCACCCTGTCGATTAAAAACGCGGGCCTACAATTAAACGATCTTGCCAAATGTTCTTCTCACTGTTTTTTGCTGTAATCTAGTTTCATCTATTTCACACACGGTTTCGTCATTGGCCGACAACCTCGAACAAAACACTCACAACTTGCGTCTATTTGTTCGTCGCATGATGAGACTTTAAGTTTTCAATAGACGAATGCGCGCACCCTGTCGATTAAAAACGCGGGCCTACAATTAAACAACCGTTTCATTCAAATCAGGAAGCGATATTGAGATTTAAAAAAAAACTTGGGATTTTGAAAGCCCGTGGTAGTAGTTTTAACGACCATACTATTCGGTAACGAACGACGGATGACGAACGTGGGATTAACTCGCGCTTAGACAGGATATAGCACCGCTCATCCAGCAATCGCGGTCACGTGATGACAGGCTCCTCGAGGGACGAATTCTCAAATGGAAGTTTTCGGATTTTCGGGATTTTTATAATTCAGTTCGAACCACTCCATTTAAAACCGTTCCCCTCTTGTCCTGGCGCAATTATTCTAGGAAGTTCACACCAAAGGTGATATGCACTGGACTCGAGTTTCGCTCTTAATAGCTGTGACACTGGCAGACGGCTACATTTTGTTGAAACATTCTCATGCTATTGATCGGTTGACTCATAAGTAACCATACACGGACAGACACAAACAGTATGAGCAACAGTCTGAACGACACCGGGCACCGGTCTTTAACGTTTTACCAAATGACTGAATGAAACTTCAATCAATTCTGATACCTGGAGTCCCAGAAGCACTCATGAATCCGCACGAAAACGTATCGGAAGAACGACGAGAGCAAAGGGAACCAGAAAAAAATAAACAGACCGAAGGATTTATGCTAATCAGAATCACTCAATATCTTTCTACACAGTTCGGAGTTTTTGAGTTCTGTTCGTGGCATAAATTCCGTGATTTTGCATGCTTTTATGCAAAGTAGGCTTAGAACCCTACTTCTCAACATCTACAATGTCATTCGAAACTCACGTTTAGTACGGTATCCACTTTCCGCATTCTTTGTCGTTCTTTATTCACCACTGATTGTGTGCAGCCATTTTATATTCTATCGATCAATATAGGTCACAGATATCGCAGCTGACTGCCGCTTTCATAGAACTCTAATTTTTAGTCCTATCGTTAAATTGGACACATCAAACTCAGACAAAATGGTGATTTATTTCAACTTCAAACAGTTTCATGCAAAGTAGTTGAAGTGTGAAGCATATCCGGCTAGAAGATTTGGCCGATACCGGTGAAATTGGATATTCCCAAAACTTCCATGTTTTTGGGTGGTGTGGTATGGTGTGAAACAGAACAGTGCCATGTTGAAGGTAGCACAAAGGCATCCTTTCCCGAGCTGGTGAGCTTGGACTCTTCAAGTGATTTGTGGACCCGTTTTAACTTTGCTTGTGGGGGGAAAATAGGCACAGATGTGGACTTCTTAAAGGCCGGGTTTCTACGAGATTCTGCTGTATTTTCAAACTTTCTCGACTCCTACCTTTTGCAAATAACACCTGTTTGATATTTCGCAATTAGTTGATGCGCTTGCTCATATCCTGTCTTTTGAAAATTCCTTCCGGCGTTGATGGCTTTATCCTACTCAACTGAGATGAGCACCACTGACGTTACTGATAAGCATACGATTTTATGTCTGGGCTTTGGAGTACGGTTTGTAATCCTCAAGCGACCTGGAAGTACCTTTGATCACTGCTACTCCAGCATTCATGAAAAGTCATGGAAAAGGAGATATCTCACCCCACTTACCTTTTTATCCTGACCGTTCTAGTTTGTCCTCAAAACCAAACACAATGGACATGATCCCACCACTTTTTATGTTCAGTTTACTGCTTCGGCTCCAGAAAGAGCCGAAATTACAGTTAAATATATTTTTTCTCAGCGTATCGTTAGCGTTTCACACTGTAGGTGGACAACTCCTAATTCTCGTGGAGGAAACTACTCACAAGGTTGGTGAAAACTGTTGCCCACTACCNTATGTTCAGTTTACTGCTTCGGCTCCAGAAAGAGCCGAAATTACAGTTAAATATATTTTTTCTCAGCGTATCGTTAGCGTTTCACACTGTAGGTGGACAACTCCTAATTCTCGTGGAGGAAACTACTCACAAGGTTGGTGAAAACTGTTCGACAGCCCACTACCGGTTTCGCCCTTCTTGTGGCTCATTAGGTGGGCGCGGTTCCCGAGTTTCCGTCAAACTTATGTTCTACTTGAGCCCAAATTGGTGTTCTTTTTCCTCACTCGACTTGGTCCTATAGCCCAACGGGGAACAGCACCGCTCCCTGGATCTTCCTAATATAAAAGGTGCTATCCAAGGGGGCATTTATCTAGATTTCTTAAGCGCTATACGGGGGCATTCGGACCCGCTGGTTACATTGTTGATTGTCCCCCACTACACCGTCACTTCTGACTAACCTCTCCAAACTCGTGAAAACAGCATTTCGGTGCTAATCTTTTGTCACTTTACATATGTATGCTCATGTTAGAAATATCTCTAAACAGATGCATGCCCGTAGTTCCATGAACCGAATTTCAATTATATCATTTTTCGTTCTTTATCTCAATAGCTCTGAGACCGTCGAGATCCAACTTTGGACCTTGACTTTTATATTTGTAATGTACTACTCATAAGGCTGCTGAATATCCGTTCAAAGTCCACGTCCTGTTTCGCCCTTCTTGGGGCTCATCAGGTAGGTGCAGTCCCGTCGGCCTTTTTTTATACTGGTAGCCTGTCAATCAGTGAAATACATCTATTTCTGTGATTGTTCAGTGGCATGCATTCCTTTGCCACAACCAAGATCTCACTCAGTCGGGTGAGCTGACGTCCAACCAGAACAGCTAGGTGCTACATGGTCGATCAGTCCTGTCCTTTATTCCGTTCTCCGGTCTACATATTCAAGGGGTTCACCAACCCAGCTCGTTGATTTGAACCTGTTCGCCCCCAATTCCCATTTGTCAAAATCTCTATTGTACATCGTCAAGCTGACACTGATTTATGATTTACGCTAAAATAAACTGGTCTTGTTTGATACATTTTCAGGGAGTGCTGTGAAATTTGTGAACAAGATGGAATTCTAAAACGATTGTTCTGTCCAATGTGCATCAATCACCACTCTGTAGGAAGTGAGGTGACCCGGCAGACAGAAAAGTGAGCAGGATTTCTTTTGTTTTGGGCTAAATGTGGTAGGTCCTAACAACTTGCACAAAAATACCCTGGGATGAAACCTTCGAACAGCCTCCGATTTTTTCGCCTTCCCGCAAACCGGATGGTTTTATTTAGCGATTTTAAAACGTAGCATGAACGCTTCCAACCACAGTTTAATAGCTACAAGAACAATGCACAGAACGTGTGAGCTTGCACGGTTTCTGGCATAGAAGATAATGGACAGGTAGTTTAGGATTTAGTTGTTGAAAACATTGTGTTGATAAACACGGCGGTAAGTAATATTGCAAGTAATCTTGAAGCAATATTGTAAGTAATGTTGGAATTTTTATAGGAGTAACTAGATGGTTGGATGGATGGATGGATGGATGGATGGTTGGATGGATGGATGGATGGATGGATGGTTGGATGGATGGATGGATGGATGGATGGTTGGATGGATGGATGGATGGATGGATGGTTGGATGGATGGATGGATGGATGGATGGATGGATGGATGGATGGATGGATGGATGGATGGATGGATGGATGGATGGATGGATGGATGGATGGATGGATGGGAAAAACCGGGAGTCGGTCGTTGGTTTGTTCATTGAGCTGGATAACTGGATTGCAAACGTTTCATCACCTATCGGAGTGACATTATCAGTGCGTTGTTAGGGAGCGTAACGAGGGGGTTGGTGCTTGTGCGCTACCTGAGTTACCGACATTTTCCTCTATAGAGAACCAGGAATCTTTTTTGTACATTGTAGGCAGAGACTGTATTATGTTGACCACTAGGCGTAATGTGACACTTCCAACATAATTCACAGTTGCTCAGTTTCATGAGTTGACAGGGAGTGACAGGTAAATCGAGCAACGCCGAGATTGGCGAGTCTAAGTTTTTTCCGAGGTGGCTTTGATCACCTTCATCAAAAGCATTCAGCCAACCAGCTTGCATGAATTCGTCCGGCAAACTAAAATACCAAAAGTAATGGGTCTGAAATGTGTGCCCAACACATGTGATGTGGTATTAGCTCGGAAGCCAGTAGTATGATATCATCCCGGCAATTACAACCGAGTATGCTGTAAATATTTATCTGTATTTATTAAACTTTCCGACCTTTAATATAAGGCTTACCTTCGTATTATAGACGGCATCAGCCTCCCTTCAAGTCGGACGGCAGTGGCTCTTTACTTTATTACTATTATTATTATTATTACTGTTATATTGCATTGTCATAGAATGTGTCCAATAATTACTGTTTTTTTTAACATACTATATGGGTATACTGATATAATGGAATGTAATACTTGTGAAACTTGTGGGGAATACATTTTTACAGCTCAAAGGCCCATCCGTTCGGCTGATTGGAGTTTAGAAGGGCGCTGCTGGATTTTTGGGGTGATTTACTTTACTGAGTCCAGACATTCAAGCGATATCGCGAGGAAACTAAGCTTTTCAAATTTTGTAAATCAGTCTCGGATTGCTTTCAACCGCACCGTTCATGTTTCTTCATAACAAGCCCCGCGTTCGAATGTTTTTTTTAATTTTTAGGAGAGACAATCATAGTCGGTAGCAGCACACTTAGAGTGGAAACTGATTTTTGAGTCATGTAATGGTGAGGAAAGAACATCTTAGTAGCGCGGCGAGAAAAGAAAAGGGCGAGGAACTGGTCCAGAAGTGTGGAACAAGGCGTTCGACCAACAATGAACAATATGTCAAAAGCGTCGCCTCACTTCCAACTGCAAACTTTACTCAATGCAAGCCCGGTGCAAATTGATGGATACTCTGTAGCAGGGCGGTCCGGCTAAGAAGTGAACGAATGCTCGCCGCAGGTGCCGGTTGCGTGTCATGCCCTGTACGATTTCCAAACACTTGCAAGTTGAATCAGCAGGATCCATCCAGTAACCGCCTTTGTTTTCCGTTGTCATTCGACAGCCTGTTTACCGAAAAGTTTCACGGAACAGATGGTAAGATGTCCAAAATTTCATTTTCCGTTGTCATTCGACAGCCTGTTTACCGCAAAGTTTCACCGGAACAGATGTAAGATGTCCAAAATTTCATTTTAGTGGGTGGCAGTTGCATATTCAAAATATGCGTCCCAACCACGGTAAACCGATAAACTTTTTGCCACTTTAGCGAATGGTTTGTTAATGGTGAACCTGAATTTAGTTCTGGATTGACCTGTCACATCGGACTACGTCGATGGTTGAACAAGGACACATGCGGTTTGTGCTGAACTCCACATGGGTCCATTCGAATCTGCTGTGTCCGGTGTAAACCCCTAAGAGATAAGATCGGTGACAGTATCCGAAAGAATCGACATTACCATCATCCACTGTATCACTCCCTAGATCTGTGGAAAAAGTTGAAGTTTGCTCACCTGTAAGTCCCAATATTCAGCTAATATTTCAAAAATAGACAATATTCACCTGGCCCTTCGAACAGCACGAAGAATGGCTGTCAGCGGGGATCATCGTTGAACCAGATGACACCCTTGTAATTTTCGCTGTCAATTCGTTATATACAAATGTGCCAAAGGGAACTCCTTAGAAATGGCTGGGCGACTGCTAATAACAGACCCCCACCCTTTCAGAACAGACACAGCTTACGGCGGATGAAGTAGTGGAAGGCACAAAAGCATGCCCGAATCTAAACCACTTCCTTTTCGATTCCGTGGTTTACCCTCAAGAACAGGGTCTAGCAATGGGATCTCCAATATCCCCGGTTTTAGCAAATACATTTATGGAAGAATTTGAACAGAGAGCTTAAGCCGGATTCCCATACCCACCTACGATATTCTGGAATTATGTATATAACACTTTTGTCGTGATGAAACGAGACAAGTTTAGTGAGTTTTACAACTGTCTGAATGAATTGAATCCACAGATCAAATTTAGTATGGAGCTAGAGTCGACCTCGCGTACACCGGCATTTCTAGACTGCATGACATAAAAGGTCGGGGGAAGCCAAAGAGCACGGTATACGAGAAGCCAACTGACACTGGGGCACTTTTGGACTACTCGTCTGCCCATCCAAAATAGGTATTCGCTAGTAATGGATCATCAATGTTTTGGCGTGTGCACAGAAGCTAATCGGACAGCGACTCCAATTGAAGGAAAGAACGAACTTCGGGGAAGTGTGTATCCAGCCAGCTTGATTAGGCGTCAGTTGCGAAGTGTGTTGGTACCGGTAGCGAAACCCAAAAGGGAATGGATCGGGACCGCGGTTATTCCATATAAACCAGGGACATCGGAGGTCATTCGAAGGATTTTAAACGCGGCCAACATAAGAGTAGCTTTCCAAAGGGGGAACACTTTGCGCTTTGCACTGGTGCAATTGAAGGATAGCCTCCCGGCCAACAGAACCAGGGACTGTGCCTACAAAATTAAATGTAATGACTGCACCAAGGTCTATATAGGACAGACGGTCAGGGAACTACACATCAGAGTCGGAGACCACGGTAGAAAAACAAACAAGCCGCAGATGAATATCAAGCGTTACTAAAAGACTCGGCAATCGCAGAACAGGGGACACAAAATAGATTAAGAAAATGTTGAGGTTTTGAGGCAAGGACGACGGTCCACGTCATACAGACTGATGGCCGAGGCGGTAGAAATCGCCAGGCATCTCAGTGTTAACAGAATGGAAGGCGTGGAACTGGCAAGCGTGTGAAGAACGGTCTTGGGTCACTCCAGCTAACACGTGTCGGTGTACGATTATCAGAGGGAAGAGTGGTCATCATTTGGATTCCACTTAACCTCCCCTCCCCCTGACTAAATTGTCGGAACATTCACATGCACACGAAGCTCAAGAAAAATCTACCAGTGGCGCCCGAGGTGAATAATCAAGTGAAGCACCCTCAAGTGAAAGAGTAAAAACCAAAAACCGATCGGAACTAAACTGAAACCCCTCCAACCCATCAATCCAAGATTTTGGCAACCACACTAGCCAACGAGAGCCTTTAGTTGACACTCAACACTGATCTAGTGTGATAACCTGAAGAGGACTGACTAACTGATTGGTTCCCCGTCTGTCTTATAACCTGGCCAATTTGGTGATCTGTTCACTTAGCCTGATGAAGCATTTGTGTTAAAAGCGAAACGTCGCCCAAATAAAAAAACTACCGATTGTTTATCAAGCCCTTCTGAAACAATGGCTGAAAAAAAATTCACAAGAAAACAGTTGACCAATCCGAATAAAGGTGCAGAATTACGGAGCTTATCAGGTGCACGTTGATCGGAACACAGTGCGACACACAGCCCAAAACCACCAATCAAATTGATTGCTAGATGATCCTCAAGTGACCACTCACGTGGCAGATATCAACTACACTTTAGGAACTTTATAAGCGCACGCAGAAATGGTGGGATCACCTACCCACACACACATTCACTGATGATGTCTCCGCGCATGGTGACGAAACCTCTCCAAGCCAGTTGGCAATCTCGGTGAGCAGAACAATCGCCTTCTGACCAACAGCCAGGGAGAACATTGGCTTACTCAGCAGTTCTTTGTGGAAATGCCACAAGCAGCTGCCTACTTTTGTCCTGCAAGAACATCGATGATCATATTTCTAGCAGCATAAGTCATGCAAGAATATTGTAAAACTAACTCTGACGCCATGAAGGAAACTACTCACAAGGTTGCTGAAAACAATTCGATATCCCACAACCGGTTCCGCTCTTCTTGGGGCTAGGTAGGTAGACGCAGTCCCCGAGTTTTCGTCAACCTTCCGTTCTAGTTGAACGCAAATTGGACTGATTTCGACAGATACACTTATTGGAAAATCAATTTGATTTTCATGGGAGACTCAACTGAATCTCGCGTTTATTAGACAGTATTTGTGTGGCGCATTCAGTTGAAGAATATCTTTAATGAGAGATTTATTTGAGTCACCCGTAAAAACCAAATTTATTTGGATATTTTTCGACTCTAAAGCTACCTATGTGGTCAGCTGGAATAAGAGCGAAACCAGTCGTCTGCTGACGAAGAGTTTTCCGAAGGTTTATGAGTAATATCTTTACCTAAGAATAAAACATTCCTATTCGAACTGGTCATCTTTTTTAAAGCATGCTATGATACTGCTCAAAGAGGGCAAAACCGGTCATGGGCTGTCGAAGTGTTTTCAGCAACCTTGTGAGTAGTTTCCTTTATGGAAATATACTGCGATATCTCGAATATCATGCTAACTTAATCATGAGGCGACCTGTGTGCAGCACATTCAGCTGGAGAACATCATAAACGAGAGATTCAATTGAGTC
>NW_008751808.1:344656-345499 GCF_000715545.1 Opisthorchis viverrini
CCAATCGGAAGGGCGAAACCGGTCGTGGACTGTCGAAGAGTTTTCAGCAACCTTGTGAGTAGTCTCCTTTACGAAGGATCCTAAAGTTTTTTCGGCTCATAAGTGCGTCTACTCCTGTTCCTTATTCCAACCTGTTATTGGTTACCGCTGATACCTCGCGTGCATGCAATAATCGCATTCGCATTGTCAAACCTAAATCGTATGCGTATCACGCAACACGACAAATTTAATGGGAGCAGAACAGCAAAACCGTAAAAAAGACTACTTAGGATTCTCAGCTAGTTAGAGGAGGATGCAGTTCTGCGAGATTGCGAGCGATGTTGGGAGGTCGCCTGGGTGGGAGGAACGAATTCAGTGGGTTCATGTTTAGGTGTTTACTACTCACTTATATCTTTTCTGATAAACTCGGGGAAATTTATATTAGACACGAACGACATCTGATCCGGATGTATCGGCGAATGAAACGCAACACGCAACCGCCAATAATGATTGCACGGGGAAGGATCATTAGCAATCATCATCTTTGATACGGAAGAAGCTTGCCAACGTAACGGAGCACATCATGTTTCAAAGCACTTGAAAATCTTGCTAAAAACCGGGCGTTTGCATAATGCTTCTCAGTGAATTAGTCCAGGTATCGACAACCAGTTCACAGCTTGATAAGATGCGAATATACTTCTTTGTAATGTACTACTTCTAAGGTTGCTGAAAATCCGTCGACAGCCCACGACCAGTTTCGCCCTTCCAATTTGGGCTCATCAGGTAGGCGCAGTCCCCAGGTTTCCGTCAACCTTATGTTCTACTTGAAACCAAATTGCACGAAATTAGCGAATATACACTCAT
>NW_008751808.1:346474-349354 GCF_000715545.1 Opisthorchis viverrini
GTTGGGAGGCCGCCTGGGTGGGAGGAACGAATTCAGTAGGTCCATGTTTAGGTGTTTACTACTCACTTGTATCTTTTCTGATAAACTCGGGGAAATTTATATTAGACACGAACGACATCTGATCCGGATGTATCGGCGAATGAAACGCAACACGCAACCGCCAATAATGATTGCACGGGGAAGGATCATTAGCAATCATCATCTTTGATACGGAAGAAGCTTGCCAACGTAACGGAGCACATCATGTTTCAAAGCACTTGAAAATCTTGCTAAAAACCGGGCGTTTGCATAATGCTTCTCAGTGAATTAGTCCAGGTATCGACAACCAGTTCACAGCTTGATAAGATGTGAATATACTTCTTTGTAATGTACTACTTCTAAGGTTGCTGAAAATCCGTCGACAGCCCACGACCAGTTTCGCCCTTCCAATTTGGGCTCATCAGGTAGGCGCAGTCCCCAGGTTTCCGTCAACCTTATGTTCTACTTGAAACCAAATTGCACGAAATTAGCGAATATACACTCATTTGCAAACTAATTTGTTTTTTGGAGGGACTAACCTGGAACTCAGCTGAATCGCGAATTTCGTGCAATTTGGTTTCAGGTAGAACATAAGGTTGACGGAAACCCAGGGACTGCGCCTACCTGATGGGCCCCAAAAAGGCGAAACAGGTCATGGGCTGTCGACGGATTTTCAGCAACCTTATGAGTAGTACATTGCTATTTTATACATGTATCGCGATATCTCGAATATCGTAGCAACTGAAACATGGGGCGGCGTAGTGCAACACATTCATCTCTCTGAGAACATCACAAACGAGAGATTCAGCTGGGTTCCAGGTGAGTCTCTCGAAAAAACCAAATTAGTTTTCAAATGAGTGTACATTCGGGAATGCGAATGTACTGTTTACAGACTCAGCAAACTCGGCAAAGTTGACCGACCAAGCCCCCGTTGATCCTAGTGTCCTCCTGGACATTTGGCACAATTCGTCATCTGCTTGTCAGGAATTTCTTGCGACTTAGGAGATTCAAGTTCCCTTTGATGGGAGCAGATATCATGGACCACGGAATCGATTTTTTCCTAAAACCCGTTGAAGCAATTTAGGGGTAGATCTGTCTTTTCACCAGTAATGGACGAGGTGAAACAAATCTTTGTCAAAGGTGATGAATGGCTTCAAAAGCCGTACCGAAAACCTCCGGGAAGATGTACATGAATTAGGTAAGAATGGCGAGACCAATCCTAATGAAGTAGTCTTCAATGAAAGGTACTCGAATTCATTCCTCATTGTCAAAATTAATCCAATCCTTCCTGGTGTTATGCATCTTTGTGCACCTGTGTGTCCGTGATGCACTCTCTCTGTGTGGAATTCTCAGTCGGACCTATTGAAAACATCATGTGACTGAATACAAGTAGGTTTATGATAAATCCTGCCTGTTAACCTGGTGCGCTGTGCTCAGCTTGATTGTATTGAAAATTCGCCCTCAGTTTGTAGACCGCTACAAGCCATGAACATTTCAAGTCTGTTCCGATGTGTCACAGTACTTTGTGAATCGCATTTCGGGCAGATACGTCTCACTCTTGTCTTTTGAAACCTTCCTTGAAATGAACTTATATTATTTTACTTATGTGCGTACTTATGTACCTAATCAACCCCCTTCAAAGTATTAGGTTTAGGTAACAGAATTTGATCTTGCCAAGGTTCCCCTGTATTCCAATGTTTCTTAGCTAATCGGTGGTCGATGGGGTCTCCATACGCGTCACTCATGTTTGAGCAGTCCTCTTCGTTTCCTGATGAAATTAACTTGGCAAGTCCAGACCAAAGGGGAGAAGAACCGGACTCAAGTGTTGCTGCGAACAGGATTCCCCAGCAGTGCATCTCTTTGGCCCTTCCGGGGTTTGAAACGCAGGCGTCGAGGCGTGTGTGTTATCCACACAGCACAAACGAGTACTGGAGACACCTGGATTATCGCGCTTTAGCGGAAATATGTGTTTAAGCTTGGACAATATGAACTAAGTTTTTCAACACCTCGAACAATGGTCGCAATGAAGAAAGGCTTTGATATTTCAGACATCTTATCGACTGAAAGATGAAACAATCGTTGTGCAATACATCCACTTGACGGATATCATAAACGAAAGATTGCGGCGCGATTCATTTGAGTTTGCCGCTAACACTGAGGCTATTGGCGAGTGGAACCAGTTCGTAAGGGACCGTCCTTTGTGTGTCGATTGGAACAGGTTAGTCGAAAAACACCCCGGGCATGTGAATCCTGTTGAGTATTCTTCAGTAAATATGGGTGTATGGGATAAACAGCTGGCAACTGAACGCGCTCGATTATTCACGTGTTAGTCCAGGTTCATGTTGACGGAGTAGTGGAAACACACTCACTTCGCATGTTAGGTGTTTAGGCTGACATATTCGCTCGTGCTCGGCCAAGCTCACCGGAACATGCTTAAAAGATTGGACAACTACATCAGAGAATATATTCGTGGCTGGCTACATCTACCGAAGGACACCCCGATCAGTTGCATCCACGCCGGTAAACAACATGGGGGACTTGGTATCCCAAGTCTGAGTGCAACAATTCCGATGCAGCAGCAGAGCCTAGTACTACGCAATGTGGTCAACGATTCCGCATTCGGCAAAATTGTTCGGGATCTCAGCCTTCCGATCCGAGTCCATGGAGCATGCGTAAACACCAAGGAGGAGCTGGTGGCTGCTTGGGGCGAGAGTCTGCATAACAGCGTTGATGGTCGCGGTTTACGAGAGTTGGTACTTCGCCTCGCTCGGATCGATGGCTCGGCTATTTATCCGCGGTATCCAGCTCCGATGCAACCTGCTCAGGACGGGAGTTAGAAGCGCTCGGCATGGTCATGGTGGC
>NW_008751808.1:349751-362385 GCF_000715545.1 Opisthorchis viverrini
TCCTCAATCCGCTAAGGCTGTTATTGGACTGGGACTTCCTAAGGTCGCAGTCAGTGACTTGTGTTTGCTTGCCATTGTGGGTTCTCTGCGTACTTATGACACTTTTATGCGTGGCACATGGCGCTGAATGTACATTTTTGCCATTTACTCTCACACCAGACCCAGTATGACGGACACTTTGTGCCTGACGTGCGAGTCTTGACTGTGCTAGCGC
This sequence comes from Opisthorchis viverrini, assembly GCF_000715545.1. Taxonomy (NCBI): domain Eukaryota; kingdom Metazoa; phylum Platyhelminthes; class Trematoda; order Opisthorchiida; family Opisthorchiidae; genus Opisthorchis; species Opisthorchis viverrini. Next base: position 349,966 of record NW_008751808.1, read on the forward strand.
CTACCGTGCCTTGAAGAGCATTCAACACTGTTTGTCCTTTCCTCGGTTGTTGGTCTTTAGACGCTTGTTTCCGTACCAAAATCTCTACATATGGTGGGATTCACCTCATCAGACTGGAACTGTTCTTGGCATGATTTCGAATGAGACGTTTCTCTCTTTTCTCCCATATTCTCCTGTTACTCTTTCGCATTCATCGCTTGCATTCACTTTTTATGTTTGTGACCATGCTCTTAAAAAATAAATGATAATAGTAGTTAGGTGTTAGTAGTTTAAACCCCAGCACTGTCAAAAATATATACTGTTAATGAGCTCTAATAAGAGCGAGACTCGAATTCGGTTCTCCGCTTGTTTGGTTTCACTTGGTCTGAGCGGCTGATAATATGAGCTTTTAGAATCCCGCCTTCGCTGTCCCAAACTCAAAACCAAACGTTAAACAGTTTTCAAGACCATACTTCGAGTTCATACTCTTCTCATTACTAAGTCAGGGATCTTTTGAGAACACCTGTAAAAGAGCTTTGTCGAACAAATTGGAAGCCATTCTACACGTGAATTTCTAGACTCGTTTACAATCTTGCAAATAGAGCCACTTTGTTGAGCGCCTGAATCGATTCCCACAACCAAATGAATTCAGTCCTTCCGATGGTCTGCTGTAACGTATCGGCTCTAACGAGCTCCTTACTAGTCGTTTTCCCTACTACCCACTTCTTTTCTACCCTTTTATGGTCAGATTCATCATACGCAGAGAGATCTAATAAGCTAGCTACATTCTCTGGCTTGGATTCTACGGGTTATCAGTAGCTTTTTCCTAAAACCACACGTGGTTGCCATTTTTCTAGGTAGTGGGTGCATACTTGGGCTAGTTAATTTTGCTGGCAGGTTCACAGACATGTGCTTTCCGTTTCATCAGTCACCTAGTGACTAGTTCACTAAGGTGGCAAAGAAAAGTGGTTGGTCAGCTCTCCATTCATTTCTTCTCTGTGCTTTTTTTCATCTCATTTTCCAGATAAAGTATGCCCTTACGTTCCTACCAGACTGGCATAAAACAAAATAAAAACGAAGGGTGTCGTACTGCGGATGACGAAAGTCCCAGACGAGCACCCATTTCAACTTGGGCGCTTCCGTACACATATGACTGATTGAGTAAACTGAAACGGATGCACTTTACTAGCGAGTTTTATTTGTCCAAGAATCTTCCGGACACTTGCTTTTGGTCAGCTGAGTGACCTTCGGCTCCCCGGTATTTGGTTAAGGGTAAGGCCTGCTGAAGGCTGCTGTCTGACTGCATGGTTTGGTCTTGAACCTTAGCTCGTCTCGGTCACGTCGGCAGGTATTCAGCGATGTTTCTGATGAACTCTGATTTGTCCAGAGGTCGCGCTACGTCTGCAAATGAATTAGTATATGATATGATAGGCCATTTTAGAATGGCGAAACAATTATTCCCCCCAAATGATAGCCGTAAATAAATTTAATTCTCTTCTCCAACCGGAATGGGTAAACATACTGTTTACTATGTATCTCGGTGAACCGTTCTGGGTACGCAGTAGCGTGTTCTTAAAAATCTCGCTTTCCCAGATAAATGGTTTGATGAGTGTGAGTTCCTAGCGCATTAGAACAAAGTACTCACTAGTCCTGGTTTACAAGCTGCCGGATCTTGTCTCCCATCTGAACACAATGGGAGCTCGAGAGAGCTCAGCGGTTGAGAAGTGAACTTACTGACCGGGATCGTCCGAGTCTGGAATGCTCCTGTCGAGGACTTGGACAACCTGGCAGTATCCCGACACCTCTTCGGGTGGTTTCGCAGCCTGGCACTGAAGTGGTCTCACGGTCGAACGATTATGCTATTTTGTTATTTTCGAAGGCCTTGTGGGTGGTATGCTCAAAACTTGTAGGCTGCCATTCGATCCATACGCCTGAAACACGGTAACTCCTTGGTGCTTGACACAAAACTACTCCAAAGGTTAAAAAAGTGGATCGTCACAAATGAATATTGAAACGCTGTTGAAATAATGTCTAGATAAAATATCATTTTGCAACTGCTAGTTTGCTTAGAGCCCGACAGACTAAATTTAGTAACGCAATCGGATTGGTTGTACGTACCGTGATATAGATTGAGGTTGGGTTTCATTGACCCGATAATGAAAGTGGCAAACGTCAGATAAGAATAGGGTGAATTTTGGCAGCCTTTTCTGTATGTAAAGTAGTGGAAAGGAATTTAAGGGGAAGAGTGCCAGTTAATTTAGTGATGCAGTCATCAAGGATAGGAAAATCTCATATGTACGTCTGAGAACAGCCATCCATAACATACACAGCTGGAGAAAGAATAACAAAAAGAACGAAATAATGGTCATTTAATTGTCCCAGCCTATCCAGTTACAATCGTTTATCATTATAGTTTTGAGCGACGTCCGGCGTTCGACAAAAATCGCGTGATTTGTAATGTACTACTCATAAGGTTGGCAAAAATCTGTCGACAGCCCATAACCGGTTTCGCTCTTCCACCTCGGGCTCATCGAGTAGATGCAGTCCCCGAGTTTCTGTCAACCTTATGTTCTACTTGAGACCAAATTGCACGAAATTAGCGAAATCCATTCATTTGCAAACTCATTTGGTTTTTCGAGAGACTCACCTGGAACCCAACTGAATCTCTCGTTTGTGATGTTCTCAGGCAGCTGAATGTGCTGCACCAGGCCGCCTAATGTTTGAAATATCGTGGCGACTGAAATAGGAGCCGGCCTGGCGCAGCACATTCAGTTGCCTGAGAACATCACAAACGGGAGATTCAGCTGGGTTCCAGGTGGTCTCTCGAAAAAACCAAGTTAGTTTGCAAATGAGTGTATATTCGCTAATCGCGTGAGTTCTTTTTGACCCTTATTGTTCAATTGTTCTTATCGTCATATTGAGAATTAACAGTCACGAAGTTTCTTTCACTCTTGGATTACTGGGCTGAACAATACCCGCCTTGAGAAGCCTCGCTGATGAGTCGTCACGAATGATGTGCGCCTCGAAGCCCACATTGTTCATGTTATCCGCTATCCCAAATCCTAGTTCCTCTTTTGCTGTCCCACCTCATAGGGATGCTAGTCTCCGTAGTTGATCGGATTCAGGATGTTGCTGAACCCTCTCTATAAGGAAGGTCAGATTCCCGAAAGCTACGTCAGAACGCTCGGAACCTACTGCTCCACCAGAAATTCAACGGGAAAGCCGGCAAGCATCCAGGCCAGTCAATCATTCAATCAATTCAGAAAAACCCGATGAGTGTGAATGTGAGTGACAGAAGCACGACTGAATGTGATCTGCCTTCAGGCATTTCATAGAGGCACGATCGATATTGATGGGTGTTCACTAACGCCTATCAAACAGCCTGGATCAATGTCAGAAAGTCCCCTTTAAATAGCGTGGGGCCGTTATAACTTTTGCTCTCGCACTCACACGCACTCACGCTCCCGCACTTGCTTGTTCGGAATATGGTTTTTGTGTTCCCTTCTGTGAGTCTTTTTTCTCCGGCACTAGGCACTGGAGCGGGTCAGCAGCAGATACCACAGATTGACGAATCAGTAGATATAACATCCTCCATAACTGTGATCTGAATCTGTCCATTCAGTGGTAACTTGGACTAATCACAGCCAATTTATCAAGTCCACTTAGTTGTGAATCTCTTCACGTGAAAAGTCACTCTCAGTAACTCTCAGTCAGTAACGACAAAGATGGTAAACTTTCAAGTGACCTCAAGCATCTTACCCTTGAGCGGTGTATTCTCTGTATGGAATAAAATCACAACAGTCTCGTTTCCTCGACCAAGACAATTTCTCGGACTGACCCGACAGGCGGAAACTGTCTTTGAAGCCTCTTTAAAAGACATTTATCAGGAAAACCTGGCAGCTTGCACAACTTTGGACATCATAATTCTAGTTTATTATATTACGCTTTGTTTTTATCAAACCATATTACGATTCGATCAATACTGTGTGATCCCCCAATTCTTTCTTCAACCCATTACTCACAGTGAAACAGTTTGAAACCACACGATTCGGTCGGAAATTCATCTATTTGCAGTACACTTAGTTGTGCTTTACCTAAAATGAAAGGAATCGTGGTTTTGTTAACCTCGAGGCGATTCGATTTCGTGCTTTCTGGGCTCAAGCGTATCTTGTTTGTTGCAAGTCTTTGGGGCCAAATTTTGGTACATAGACATCTTTGTCAAATAAAACAAACGTCCCAGCGGAATCATGTGTTTTGCACCAGGATCCTTCACACTATGTCCTTCTGGACTGCGGATGAAGCCCGATGTGTGCGCAAAAATTTCAAAAGGACAGCCAAATGGGCTGGCGAGTATAAACGTGTGGATTATGCCCCGACATACTGAGAGACAAAGACCAATCTCTACGACAGAACACGTTTTCTTTCCCCGAACGTGTAATTTCCCTGAAGAAAGGTCAAAAAGCTAACCTCGGCGATGGATAGAATCAAGCAAAAACCATTTTATCAGCTCTAGTCTTGTCAGCAGTGCACCAATCATTCTCTAAGTTTTTGTGGGAAGTAGCGGGTTGAGTGTTTTTTAGTGGGTAGCTCTGATAACCTGGGCCGTAACAGAAGATCAATGTTTCCATACTTATTTAATGGACATCTTGTCGCAATCTGATTGGATTAAGAGCCGCCCACACCTTTAGTTTATTCTGTTTTCGACTTGAGTGAGCCATGGAGCTGAATATTGAATCGGCTAGAGCGCAGTCAATCTGTTTTTATTACTGAAAGTAACATGTAACTGCAGTGACTCGTTTGGCATATCCGTAAAGAGGCAGTTAGAAAGCGAGTTTTTGGTTGTGCAACGGGTACTTTTATTGAAGAAGGTGCTTTGGTTGGGACATGTGTTGAGTATGCCGAACCATCGTTTGTCGAAAAGAGTGCTGTTTTCCATGCCCAACTCAGAGTGGCTGAAGCAGAGGACAACCCTTAACCTAGCAGGGGGTATGAAAGAAATCACGAAACGTTTGGGTGCTGTCAGTGCTACTCGCCTTCCAGAATGGGGACCGCGTGATCCTCACTGCGCGTGGTTGGAGACGCTGCAAGATATGGCTTCTAACCAATGTCAGTGGCGATCTTGTTGTCAGTTTCTATCCAGATTGCCTGAGTGAGCATCTGGAGGTATAGGCACCTTTGAATGATTATGTTAAGCTAGCACTAAGTCCCTTCCCCGTCCACCTTTATTTTTTTCTTTACAATAAGGCTTTCAAATTAATCATGGTTGTACGGCAGTGGGGCATCGGTGTTGAACACTGATGTCATGCTGTCGACGATGATGACTCACTTGATAAGTTGATTAACACTGCAAGTCAACCCTATAGTTTAGAACAATTCATCGACAAAATGAGACATACTAAAATATTTTTCGTATTATTTCTATAAATGAGAGAGCATCAGAATGTAAAGGAATGGTATCATTTCTCCTGCAAAAGACCTTTGTATGGAAGGATCGTTTTGGGCTTGCTAAAAAGGTAACTTCTCTCTGGAAGGGTATCTTTTCAGGTTGAAGATACACCCCCCAAGCATTCTGTACTACATGTCTTGTTTCGTAATATATGCCCAGAGATTTTCCGATATGGAGTAGCTAATGGTAAGTTTGTTTCACCCGTGGGGAGAAAGACCCCCCGAACGCAACAATAGTTCAGTCATCCACACTCTTCTACTCCAATGGATAACTAAAGAAACGTTTATTATTCATCCATGAATTTTTAGGAAGTGGGTCTTTTTGAGCCAGCTAGGAACCGAACCGTGACTTTAGAAATAAAAATGGACTTTCACGTAAATTACGTCACAATGAATTGCGTAATCCAATATGTAAACTAGGCCAAGCAAGCGAGGAAGCGTGATTAGTAGTTCAAATCGATCCGGACAGCTCTACCACGCTCAACCGGGACCTGTTTCCAAATTGTTTGCTATGTCAGATCTCATTATTCAATCGAAAGCGGTTACAGAAAATAACTCGGAACTAACATTTCAAGTCTCCTTGCCCTTCCGGGCGTTTGTCCTTCTTCCACGGGAAAATTAGCGTTGACTTTCCGCAGACGTTACAAGTCACAGGGAACAAATAGGAAGCCGTTCGATGATTCCTACGACCATGCTATTCATGTCTTATTGATTAGGAAGCAATCAATCATCCGACACAAACCACGTGATTTATGTCCACCGTACAAGGATGTCGCCTTTCGTTAAAGATCATCTAGCCACGATACACAGACCTGTGATGGGAAGAACGAAAGTGCTGGAGTGAACGCTTTTGAGGCGCCAATTTTCACCGTGACAGGAAAATACCGCGCCGGGAAAGTTCATACATCACTTCACCGAGTAGTTTCTACTTTGAAGACATTTCGCGCGCTCTCTTCCCTTCTCTATCTCCATATGTATCCGATTGAATTGAATAAAATCTCAATAAGTGCTACACAAATGTTGGGAGGATAAAGACATGCTTTGCTTTAACTTTTTTTCTACCGCCGTTGTAAGGGAAGGTTTCCGATTCTGGGGCTTCTATGATCAAAGTTTCTGTTTATTACCGGTGTAACGATGATACTGCTGATGGGGAGGCACGCGAGTAGTATGTCTTGTTCGTAGAATTTTGCTTTGAGTCTAATGAAAAAGGGAGATTTGTTGCGGAATTCGTGGAGCCACTTTGCAACATTTGCTTGAATCTGACCGACAAATGATTGGAGTCAATGAATCTCCAGGAAAGTTCAAGAAGACGCGTTCGGGAGAAGATGGGTGTCCAGTTTTTGTAAATAAGATGCAAATTAGAGTTTTACTTTCCTGTTCAATGATTTGTAACCGGTCAGCTGGCATTTTCCAGTAAATAACTTCGCAGCGAAGGACTTCTTCCTTTCACCGGTATGTTGGATTATGTGGCCCCCACTAGTTCATACCAGTGACCCAAATCAGATATCACGGTTTGGTTGCCGGTAAGAATTGAAAGAAGTTATTTAGTGAACTCTACCCACGAACAACAATTGAACCAGCGTGATATTCTATGGCTTTTTCTATAGACATGTTGGCAACTATTTTGAACTTCGATCCACACTGATAAAACAATGAAGGAGGGAAATTTTTTGTAGTGAACCTTGGTGAAAAAGCAAGTATTTACGGAAAACTGGTTGCTACATAGTTGAAAGGAAAATCAATAGATTAGTGATAGAAAAAGGAAGAGGAGGCCTTTTGAACTACAGATGGTTAGTAGGAGGCACAAAATTGTTGTTCATACTGGTGTAACGGTGGATACTACTGATGAGACACGCGAGTAGTATGCGGTTTCTTCGTAACTCCGCCTCGCGCTTAATGGAAGGTGGGGTTTACTAAGGAACCTGTGAAAGTGCCTTGCAGTGTTCGTTTACACTTGCGTGATAGTCAATAAATATCTACGAAGGTTCAAGAAGACGCCTGAGGATGTGCGGTTTTAAAAAAAAACAAGGTGCATACGGGATTTTAACTTTCCTGTCCAATAGTTCGTAACTGTTTAATTAGTGTTTGCTAATGGAAACTGGCTTTCTTGCTTACACTGGTATGATAGAGCACTGGCTGATTGGCCGCAAAAGAACAGATCAGCCAGCTGCACAATTGGGGTACAAATAGGAAAGCCACTGGATTGTCTTTCGAAACTTTGAACAAGCCGCTCAAGCGGCTGACTCGTTCGACTGTTCAGCTGCGGTAGTTCCAATCTGTGCTGACGAATCGGTGTTAACACGATCGCCTCACCTATCTGTTGCCTGGGATCCAGTCTTGACAGGGCCAAAGACATGCATTGCTGACGAGGTTTCATGAACCAGAGAAGACTACTCACAAGGTTGCTGAAAATTCTTCGGCAGCCCACGACCGGTTTAGCCCTTCCACTTCGGGCTCATCAGGTAGGCGCAGTCCCCGAGTTTCCGTCAACCTTATGTTCTACTTGAACCCGAATTGGACTCTTTTCGAGAGATACACTCATTTGCAAATCATTTTGGTGTTCACGAGAGACTCAACTGAATCTCTCGTTTATTATATCCTGCAAGTGAATGTGCTGCACACAGGTCGGCTCATTATTCATTTGGCACGATAGTCGAAATATCTCAGTATATTTTCAATTGAGTCCCTCGTGCAAACCAGATTGATTTGCAAATGAGTGTATTTCTCGGGAAGCTTAGGTCCCTTGCTTTTTCTTTTTTGTGTGGACAGAATAAGGTGGAGGAAAATGGATATTCGAAGGGGAGCCGTGGGGATATGGAGTCTACAGGTCTAAAAAACCACGAGGAAATAGTATTCGCTGCTGATGCATCTTTAGGAGAGCCAAATCCATAGGTACTAGCCAGAACGTCTACAAAAGCAGACACATTCAGCCTGTAAGTAAAGCCATTCTGGGCTGAAAAGTCGAAAAGAACTGTAGAGCTGTTTTATCCTTACTGGGAACCAGCAACAGTGCGCATCTCACAAAACTCTGTGAGTTTCACGAGGTAACCCCACTGCTGTTCGGCCATTGTTGGCTGAACGGTTTGGTCCTTCTCAATTACCAGGGACGGGGTTACGGGTTCGAAGCCTCCTGAGTGTTATCCCACCGATTCTTTCCAATGAAGTCGAAGAAGGTGCTCGGAAAGCGACTATCGTCTTTTCAGTATAAATTGGTTTCACTCGCACGATGAGGTCTTCCCTCTCCCGCCAACAGGAGAAGTATTTTACATGACGAGTAAACCTTTCATCTTAAACATCGTTACTCGAGAGGCCGGTCAACATGTGACCACGGGATTTTGAAATCCGCAACTCGAGGTCAAGTGTTCGAACATGAGTAGATCACATTGCTTATCGATCGTTTGTGGTCGAATTGCTATGTGATGAACTACTGACTGGGGGGGGGTATCGAGTTGCAATCCCCATGGCGATTCGTGATATGTTTATCAGAGGTGATTCCCAATAAAGATAAAACAGCTCTACGGTGCTACCTCGCTTTCAAGCACCGATGGGCTTCACTTACAGAAGGAATCTTCATTAAAAATTTCCCAATCTCCACACACTACTAACAACTTACAAAGGCATCTGCTCGTATAAGCAACGGGGGTAGTTTTCTTAAGATGGACCACCTCGTGGAAAATTTATGGTGTGGAATGACCTCCAGAGACACACTAAAATTATCCCGTCCATAATATCGTCACCAAATTCGAAATGCAACCATATGTTTGAAATCATTCCTCACAAACGATACTGCTTGCAGTGAGATGTGAACATAGCAAAGTTATGCTAGAAAGACTTGTTTCTAGACACTTGAGTGTGGTCAACTGTGTTGCAAAACATGTGATGGATAACGCGGTTTTTGTGGAGAAACTTTGGTCATTTTGCTTACTTTTTAGATAGATAAACAGTCTTGTGTAGAACGAAGCACAGCTCACAACACAGCCATACCCTTACCCAGTGTAATCCCACCCACAACTTTGGTCATTCAGTCCTGGATATGTGCTTGAAAAAACTTGATCTCAAGGAAGGGCGCAGTTGCATCAACGCAACAAAAACTTGCATTACTAATCGTTCATTCATTTCATTTCGACCTCAACACTGCATGACGCCATCCAAAGGTTGTGATTGAGGATCAAGCATGTTTGTCGATTCACACTAGTTTGTTTGCTTACTCTTTTTCACATAGTTGAGTGGCAACAATCTGGCGTGAGGGACAAACGTCACCGAAACAAGAACCACGTAGATATAGGTTAAACTGAACGTCAAACTGCTCAAAATGTAAAACTAACTGCCCAAAAAGTGAGCGAGACCAATGATGACCAAAGACCGCCGAGTNGCCGAGTTCACCAAAAGCAGGCGAGCTATCGTGGCGGGTTCGTGGAATCCCTAAACCAGTGCAAGTATTTACCGAATGCCAGAGGTCACAGACAGGAGCAGCTATATGTCATTCAATTTTCGAATGTCATCGAAAGGCAAATGCGAAATCCCCAACCTTCTCAGTTTGATGGAGGATGAAAAACACATTGAAAGATTAACGGACAACAAAGAAGTGGAAAGGAACCGGAGAATTAATGTTACAGGTTTTCAAAGATTAGCCATCCAACACCCTCAGTGGCATCTGTTTGGTCGATGTGCAAAGTAAACTAGGTTTAGCGGTGGTGTATTGTAAACTCCACGGTTTTCGTTGACTGGAAATATGTTCCATGTAGAAATGTTTATATTCGCAATGCATTACTCATAAGGTTGCTGAAAATTCGTCGACATCCCACGACCGGTTTCGTCCTTCCATTTTGGACTCATCAAGTAGACGCGGTCCCCGGGTTCCATCAACCTGATATTCTACAAAATTAGCGGAACACACTCATCTGCAAACTAAGTTGGTTTTCCGAGACACTCACCTGGAACCCAGCTGAATCTCTCGTTTGTGATGTTCTCAGGCAACTGAATGTGCTGCACCAGGCCGTCTCATGTTTCAGTCCCTACGATATTCGAGATATCGCGATACATGTATATCTTTATAATGTACTACTCTTAAGGTTGTCGACGAATTTTCAGCAACCTCATGAGTAGTATTCCACGTCTAACCTGGTATTCCTAGTCCTAATCAAACAAAGACCACCGTTCCTATCGACACCGAACTCGTTTGTGTCAGTGAAAAACTTCACAAACGAGAGATTCAGCGGGGTTCCAGGTGAGTCTCTCGAAAAACCAACTTAGATTGCAAATGAGTGTATATTCGCTATCTTCGTGCAGTCTGCTTTCAAGTAGAACGCAGATCCTGGTGGACCACAAACGGCTAAGCACGTCAGTGATGTCGAGCAACCGCTGCTGTACGTGGGCTTTGGACGGATTTTCAGCAACCTTATGAGTAGTGCAAACCGTTCATTGTTCGTTTAGATAATCGGCTGGCCTGTAAAAGACAATAACAAACCCCACTTTACTGAATCGGAGTTTGAAGTGTGCCAACTCGGGCGAGGACGAATTAACGTGACCTTGATGATGATCTCGTGGACACGAGGCACAGATGTGCGCTTGTTTACATCCGCTTCTCAAGCGCCTTGCAAACAACTAAGAATGAAGTGCATTTTGTTTTCATTTCTATATTTTACTGCACTGACCTTCACTTTACTGACCTGTATGTGTTGTTTAGATGGGGTGAAGTTATACGTACGCACTGCAAAGTGATTCGAAGCCTGAAGATCAAAACAAACTTAGTGGAAGTGATACGATAGAAACGTCTACAAACGTCTACCATCCGCACTCGAACAGAGTTTCTTCCGCACTCAGTGGAGTCTGTTCGAAGATTCACTACAAACTACGGGTATCACTTTCGAGTTTTGCATTCATTAGACTGGACAAACAAGAAAGATTGCTGTAGAAGGGAAAGGGGTTCTTCAAACAGAGTTGATGTGCCCCGCAAGTAGGCGTAGGCTCATGAGACGGTTTAAAAAGCCCTGACGTGAAATCAAATCAGTTCGAGCCGAAAGTTGCATTGTGCACAAATGAGAATGGGTTTTCTTTGGTAGGTGCGACAACGTGTAAGTTTCAACACAGTCTTGTGAGTGCGACTAGCGTAAGAAAATTGCATAAAGTTTGTACGGAGATGATCGGGAATGACAAACAGTCCAAGCAGATATTGGCCTGCATCTGGGGGTGCGTTGCGTGTCTTGCAAAAAATAACTTCGAATCTTTGCCTCGTTTCATGATTTCAGGAGAATAACTAGAGATTGTGAAAAATCTTACATACCTCGGTAGTTGAATTAGCTTTGATGGAAGTCAGTGCAAGAACCTCAAAGGCTCGAATCAGATTTGCTAATTTGCGTCACTTGTGGCGTTCAAGGTGCATACCACTGGATCTTGGGGGTCGCGTGTAACAGGCTACAGTAAGAGCGGTGTAGTTGTATGGGTGCCAGGCGTCGCCTCTGCGGACAGGTGATGTAAGTCGTCTTCAGATTTTTACCACCAGTGCCTCAGAAGCGTTGCTGGGTTTGGAGGGCATCAGCGTACTAGTAACAAGGTGAGTAGAAAACGGATATTCGGTTGTGCGGCAGGCACTTTAACCAAGGGAAACATCCAGCGCCACCGCCTACGATGGCTCGGTCAAGTGCTACGCTCGCCAAAACACCAGTTACCGTGAATCCTTTAGAATGGCACAAACCGTAAGGTGGACAACGTGTGACTTGTAAGAAGGGTGCCAAAAAAGTCACGAAGAGTTTGGGTGATGTTGATGTTGTACGCCTTCCGGGTTGGGATCCCCATGACCCCACCTGTGCTTAGCTGGGAAAGTTGCAAGAAATGGCGGCCAATCGATGTCGGTGGCGTTCGTGTTGTCAGCTTCTCTCCAGATTGTCTGATTGAGCGCTTGGAGGTGTAGGCATCTTAGACTGCTTGACATAGGGCAGTGCTAGGTCACCTCCCTCACCCACTCTCTCTTCTTTTCATTCTAGGGCTTTTAATATA
>NW_008751808.1:362587-374257 GCF_000715545.1 Opisthorchis viverrini
TAGAGAGAGGAACCTATTGGCTGTGGGGCAGTGAAGCAGCAGTGTCAACAGTGATGCTGTTTTCTTTGAAGATGATGATGATGACGCTCAAGCCACCAATCCTGATCAGGTACGATTTTGGAAAAGTAATCACCATAATCTCTGAGGCGTCAATCGGTGAAGGCAAACAGAAATTGGCAGGATTCTCTGAGGTGAGAGAAACTAGGCAGGAGGAAGTCATAAACGTAATACACTACTCATAAATTTGTTTAAAACTCATAAACAGCCGACGACCAACTTGTGGCTTATCAGGTGGGTGCAGTCCCCGAGTTTACACCAAACCCCACTTAAACATTGTAAATGAGATGCAGCTGGGATTCGGGTTAGCTTACCATGAAAATCTAATCGGTATGCAACTGAGTGTATTGTTCGAGGGAGGAACAATGGTTGGTGCAAGATGGGGCTTACAATTAACAGCGTGTCCTTGAGCTAATGGGGTACCGAAAGGACAAAACAGAAGATGAACTGATTTCTTCAATATAAGTTGGACTCGCTGCGGAACATTGCGAGTAAACTTGATATGTAAGTGCTCTATAGAAAGAGATTCGAGAGCAGTCCCAGTCATATGCTATAGTGTTTGAAGAACGGACCAAAATGATCGTCCAAAGATGTTGGCACATTAGAAACTAGGGTAGGCGTGAGACCGATCACTAAAGTAAATCACCAGAGTCATAGGGAATACGGAGAAAAAACCGTAAGTATTAGTACAGAAGTGCAATAAAAATGTCGCTCGCACATTACAACCCGTCATTCTGGTGATACTGAGGGACATTTCTTTGATAGGGAAGAAAAACAAACTGGCAGTCTCGTGATTTTTTGAATTGCGTCAGCGTTTGTGAGAGATGGAAAAGACTTTCGGCTATTAAAAGCTGAATGGCGTGTGTTCGACGATGGTCCAGCTGGAGGACGTTCTTTCATTTCGGTGAGTCTGTTCAACAGGTCGTTCTAACCATGGTCAAGAATGAATAGTGATCATTTTCGGTTGTAAGTGATAAACCCCGCCAATTTCCAGTGGTGAGATAACATATGATCTTGAAAATGGTAAGTGAATCTAACAAAACACTTTGCTCCAGGTGAAGAATATGATACCTGTGTTAAAAGTTCAGAACCAGGTCCAAATAACCCATTCGACAACGCGCCCCTGAGTAATTAGTAGGTGATAACTAGTCAACGCATCGTTCACAGTAACATAAAGCAGCATATAAGACATGGAGTTTTGTAAAAATCATATCGTGTAAGAAGGTCAATGATTAGCCAGTGGAAACATTCTAACTATTCACCACTAGTCAGGTGAACGACAGAACAGGACAGAAGCCCGTGGAATACATTGATACAGATGTAGAGATCCTTCGCTGCCCAAAATGGTTGGCTAATTGCGGTCATGTGGAAAACAGTTCATGACTGCTAGTCTGACCTTTCTCTGCCCACCTCGGTGAGTCCCACTGGGGGCGAATGGGCATATGTTACTGACGTTTTTAGACTTAGTTGGGTCATGAATTCAGGGTGGTTACCAACGTCGAACCAGAGTCACTCGCAACTCCAATGACCGAGCCTAACGTGTCGTACGGCCCGATGTACTTGTTAAATACTTGTTAAATACTACTGAAAACGATGCTGATGCCGCTACTGATGATGATGATGATGGGGATGATGATGATGATGATGATGAGGAGGAGGAGGAGGAGGAGTATGGTGATGATGATGATGATGATGATGATGATGATGATGATGATGATGATGATGATGATGATGATGATGGAGTGACTGTGTGGAACGAGGAGAAACAGAAGTATGGTGCTGATGAATATCCCCTCGCCATAATCTCTGGCCTACGTGCAATCGATTGGTCTACCAACCGAGGATCATTTCTCATCGAAGGATCTTGTTCTCTCAATTCGCTAGGGCTGGCGAGTGACGGATTTAGGCTGGAACTTCCTACGTTTACCGTGAGTGACTTGTTTTTGCTTGCCATTATGGGCTCTCTGGGTACTTACGACAATTTTATGTGTGGCACATGGCGTTGAATGTGTAATCCTGAAAACCACTCGGCATTGGGCCTGATTGGTACCCCAAAAAGCGTCTCATGCGAATAGTAATGAATGGGTATCACGTGTAATTCGTTCGGATCATACTGTTCCTAAGCAATTCAGAGGCATCCGGTACGTGCGTTGCAAGGCATGTTGGATATGTAATCTACGCGATTTTGACCAGACTGAACGCGTCCAGACTCAATGTAGACTGGTTTTTCAAGCACCGAGAAGTGGTCAAATAAAGCGATGGCTAGCAAGTAGTCGGTGGTTAGCTGCCGTGCCACCCGAGGGAAGCGATGGGTAGGATAATCCCTGGTTGACCAAGACTAGATTGGGTTCGAATGTTCATTGCTATCCCTGCTTAACGTCTGATTTCATCTTAATTTTTATGGTTGCGTAACAAATTTATCACGGCACATTAAGGGGCCCATTTGGGTGTGAACCATTAGCTCTGTGGTTTCATCAACCTCCCCAAGAATAGTAACACTGATGAATTGTGTTGAAATTCACAAATAACCTCTCTACCAGGATGAACGGAGCCGAATTTTGGTAGTGTCATGAGATTTGTTTGTTTTTTGTGAGAGTATTATAGTCTGTGGGTAAAAAATAGGTATATATCGACCTTGGAATGATCATACGATGCGGCCAGCGCATATATGGGTTTCCTTTGATTAGTTACAACAAATTTTGAAGTAAAATGCCATCTATTTTGACGATTCACCAATGGTTTCAACGTTCCACCCAAGTATTTTTGAACCTTATGAGTAGTATGTTCCGTCCAGAAAGTCTGTTGCGATATCTCGATCACTGCGTTCAACCTTCTATCAGATGGGAGCACTGTAAACGAGAGATTTGATCGTATAGGGTTGTGTCTCAGTATACAAATGAGTGTATTCCTTGGGTTGCCTCTAACGTGGGTCCAAATAGGACGTGAGGTTGACGCAAGAAGAACTCCGGGAGTGAATTTACCTGATGGTCCAAGGAAGTGCAAAATCCGTGGTGAGCTGTCGAAGAGTTTCCGGGAACCCCTGTCAGGCATTAGCAATAGTTCTTTTATTGATTACATGGGAATGCCAACATGGTTTCGACAGTGGTCAATCGAATGTGGAATTCGGACCACTGTCTCACTGGAAGCGGGAAGCTCGAGTGCAGTTTATTGAACTTTAGATCATGATTAACGAACTGAGAAGTCACCGTTAGTTTGTTCGCTGACACGTCTTTTCTGGCCGTTTTCACTGGTCGATATTTTGGAAGTCTCTTAAAGTTCTGATTAGATCCTTATCGCCTAGGCTGCCTTTTATCCACCATCTTATGGCGCCCAATGTAAAACTTGACCAGTTGACCTCTAGTTGACCCATGTGCAAAAGCCACCAAAATCTAAAATTGCACATAGATTATTTGTCGAATGACGTCGACTACGACTGTTCTTCTGCAATCTACAAAGATAAAATCAACCAGGAGACTGATCCTATCAAATCTAAAACTGGGTTTCAATTCATACAGACTGTGCTTGCGCTCGGATCAAACTGTGAGGCCTGGGGATGACGCCAACATATCTTAAGTGTTCGGCCTTGAGAAGGACAAGTTATAAAAGGGTCAATATGGTCTTGCCAGAGATGGCTTCAAAGGGCTCAGACAGCTGGCCTTCTTTATCATTCGCGACACCACTTTGTACTGAGGAGACAGACTCCAGGGCACCGATAAGTCTTTCGGCGAACCCATGAAACGTGTCCGTTTACATTCCAGCCCGCTGGCTGCTGGACTAATTCGGTTTGCATGCGGAACTCACCCACATTGCTCGGAAAACCGATTACACTAGATACATTGGTTAGGAATACGAGGCGTCGTCTCTCATCTGCCATCGGTCATCTGCCATCAGATATTTAATAACCAACTTCTTTCAACACTTATCTTCGTTTCTTCGGATAAATACGTCCGCGGAAACAAAGCTCCTTTTTCCCATGTTCACGTTGGGCATAACGTCGTGGCTTGGTGGCAAGGCACTTGTCCACAGCCTGTTTGAACACAACACGGTTTCATAAAGGAAACTACTCACAAGGTTGCTGATAACTCTTCGACAGCCCACGACCGGTTTCGCCCTTCCACTTCGGGCTCATCAGGTAGATGCAGTCCCCGAGTTGCCGTCGACCTTATGTTCTACTTGAACCCAACTGTTTTTCGAGAAATACACTCATTTGCAAATCAATTTGGTTTTCACGAGAGGCTCAACTGAATGAAATATCATAAACGAGCGATTCAGTTGAGTCTCTCGTGGAAAACCGGAATGATTTGCAAATGAGTGGATTCCACGATAAAACAATCCAGTTTAATTGGGAAGAAGGCTAATGCACGTGCAATGCCCTGACATTCGACCAAATCCGCAAACTAGTCCCAGCGAAATTAGGTTGCGCAAAATCGACCGGTACAGTGTTTTGACACCAATAAGGTTTCATAAGAAATTACTGTTTTTTCACCAATGTGGCATTTCGACTACCAAGATTTTGCATGAGACCGAATGACTGAGTCACAGTGTACTTGACTGTATAGACTGTCACTTCATTAGCATGCTAAAAGCTACTAGACAGGCGTAGTGCACAGTGGGTAGTAGATTGTCTGACATGCACCATTTTTCATACCGTCTATGCGCATAACAAATTCCAGTTGAAAACTGACACCAATCTAGGGCCTGTGATCTCCAGTTCACCAACATCTGATGGTAAGAAGCCAGCCAGCCAAAGTTGATGGAACAGAAATTCTGTGTAAATAAGTTGAACAAACTGTTGACACACTGAAACTGAGGCAAAGGGCTTGTTCAAGTAATTCCTCCGATAAAAATGTGTCAAAACGCAACACTGAATTGACAACAAGACTTAGGATGCTAGCGGTGTGTTTGGCGATCGCGTGAGCTGTTCGAAGGATGGGCACTTTTAATCAAGTTGAATCAATCTCTTATGCACAGTATATTAGGTTCATTTACAGGTATGCAGCCTACGTACATGCCTTTTGCCGGAGAGTACGGTGTGAACAAAAGAATAGCTTCAAGGTGGAAAGCATTGTAGCCCTTTAGCCTTGCGCGCACAACACTATTTTAGTATGAAATCAATGTGAATTTATTAGTTCACTTGGTGCACTGACTCGGCCAGCATGCGCGGCCAGGTGTCATGTCAAGGCAACCAAGTAAATCGCAACGTTGTTTCGATAAAACAAAATGATGAGTCCGGGTTAAAGGACGGACATATAGAGTAGATCGCTAGCCTGTGGAGAGCGGAACCAATGTGGACATTATTGACCAATCCGAAACACTTGGGAGACAATTTAAAGGTAGGAAAAATGGTGTATTTTTTCTTCTTTCAAAAGAAAAGGTGAACTTTAGCCGATTGGGAGAGAAAGGATGTAACGGGGACACTACTTGTAAAATAAGGCCTCGTGGGATCAATGGGGCTTAAGTTGGGGGACATTGAGATAAAGTTATTCACTTCGGGGATTTTGGATCGTTTGTGACGACGTAAATTTATTCATGACTGTAGAATTGGGCGCGCACTAAGTTGGCGCCTCATTTCCGAATGTCAAAAGGGCACTTCCATTCAGACATACAGTAGCCCCTCTATCTTGGTGATTATATAGGGAATCCGGTCATCGGAAGAATTTTACTTTGTAAAAAAAGAAAAGTCGTTGGGGAACTCTTTCTCTTAGGATCCAGATGTACGTGAGTGTGAGACACACGATCCAATATGTTTTCTGCTACAGAAAAAAGCTTTGAGAGGATTCTTCAATCAAAGCTTTTAAACGCATAAACGCAGTCGAAAATCGGTCGACTAGGCTGTCACGTGAATTCTGTCCAGTGTTACTGAAGTATCGTCCCAGAATTATACCACCGAAACATGCGTCTACCAAGCTACAAACAAGATCCATCCGGAATCCTTGAGGAAGACAAAAGTGTCATCTCGGTAATAATGTCAAATATGGTGTTATATAAGATGGTCTCCAACCGCTCAACTTTTTCCCCATATGTCTAATTCAACATTTTTTTATCGTTTGTGCTAGCGTTCACGAATGTATTCTGAGTAAGATATTCGGGCAGCCTTAGAAACGAGTCTGAATGGAAGAGATGTGCGACTCAAGTTATTCCAAGTTATCATTTGGACGAGTGAAACTAACGTGTGACCTAGGTGCTCAGACTACCTGCTCTCGGGCTCCAAACTCCGTGGAGTTTTGTCAGAGACGCACCACTGATGATTCCTAATAAGGACAAAGCAGCTGTACAGCTCTTTGCGGTTTTTGAACATAGAATTCCTTCACAGCGATGGCAGTATCCCGACTGAAAAATTCTCAAATCTCCTCAGATCTTTACGGGTCAGCGACGATAATGGAAGGAGAATTTTCAGTAGAAAATAAGGAGAATGGTGTATTGGAATTTTTCAGATCGAGGACTGCAGAATGGGGGGTTAGTCAGTGTCAGCCAGAATGGTGAGTCAAAAATACGTCAACAACCTTGGTTTGTGCAGAAATGCAGGAGCTAGCACGGTCCGCGATACAAATAACTAAACCGAATACAGCTTAACAAAATACGCAAAACGCTAGTAGCTTAATTTGGACAGACTAACTTCAAGTACAGTCATTCCAGCAACTGCGTCGAAATCAGTAGAACAGTTTTGACCGGCAGCCAATCTTGTCCAGTAGCGATCGAACGTTAATCAGAATCCTGAGTCTAGAAGGTCCGTAGTAAGAGCTACTCATAACCCCACATAATGCCTCCTTTTTTAAACAACTTTTAATCAAATACATGGGACTCGTTGTGAAGAAACCTTCCCATGACAAAAAGAAAGAGATTTCACCATAGACAAGCTTTCCCAGAGCAAAAATCACCGAGGAAATAAAGCAGCCTTTTGTCCCGTATCGAGGTAGATTTTAGTGGAATTTAACTGATAGGGTCGTAGATGAGGGTGTCAGGCAATGAAAGTATTGCATACCTTGTGAAGAGCCTTTATTGTCCACCGAATTATTCAGTAGACTCTTTCGCTTGCATCTTGAACTTAATACATTCTAACCTCCAATTAGAAACCAATATTTCTCATTTGTCCCTCCAAAGAAACCTGCTTGAATTCCCCGAGAAACGAAGCTGCATCTATTGACGTCATTTGTTCTTTACTACCTGTTTTTACGTACCCTTTTCAGGCTATCCAACCATGTTGTAATACAGAATAACACTACTGATGGGTGTCAGAAAACCAGACACATTTTGCACAATAACTTTTGTCAGATTGATTTCCACCCCCGTTCCGTATTTTTCATTTTTTTGCAACTAACAGCTGGAATGTACATTGACCACTGATTGCATTCCGTTCTCAGTTGGGTGATCAACGGTGAAACAAAAGCAGTTATTTGAACTTGGTATCTGTTTGCGATGGAATGATAGCGACTTTTGCGGTTTTGAAGCCGAATCCCTAAAAAACGGCAGTTGAAGTTTGCCAGACCGCAATTATGCAGATTCTGCGTGAAACTGATCAAGAGGTGCTAACGCGAAATAAAACAGGGTGCGTAGGGATGTTGGTCTATTTCTGGTTACCGATTAAGTAGGTCTGCTGGTAACCGATTGGAAGGCGTGGTACGTAACCTCGCCTAGCGACTGTTTATCTGCCGTGCGCTGGGAATATCTTGAAAAATAATCAAAAACTTTGACTCACAACTGAGATGTATCTATCACAAGATCTTTCGAAGGCGTGTGTGGTCATGATCGTCTGCCAAAGGACCAAGACGTTGTTTTCCCGTTCTTTTTGTAGTTTGATGATGATTCTGTCCGCATTTGCGTGCAAGATGTTGTCTATGGAAACTAGTAACTATTGGACAAGTGTTTTCTGATAATCAATTTTAACAGGATCGATAATGTTTGCGTCTGTTCACTGTTAGGTTGGACAAGATGAAGTCACGAGAAACCACGATAAGACAAGATTCCACGTCTGTGGAAATGACCTGGGTATGCGAAGGTCCGATTCAGTTTCAGTTCACTTTATCAGTTGTAAACCTCAGGCACATTGGTTTCAGTTTTTGATTACCGAGAATTGAGGGAGTGTGGGATATACAGCCGAGCTTTGGAGGTGATTGGAGCTCCAAGGCGATAGCTTTGATGCACGAGCGCCACTGACTGCTCGATCGAGCCATTTCTGCTAACGTGGAGGTCCGAAACCAGCTAGTCTTTGTCGGGCTATAAGAATTCAATAAATGCAGAGTGACACGGTTTAGTTCATGACTTTCTTGTTATAGGAAGTAAGTTCAGACGAAGGCAAAGAGATTCAGCCGTTCGCTACTTGGCGCGCCGTCCTGGCGTGTTTGCTGGCTATACTCACGTGATCTGTTTCTACTATTAACAACTGAAGATATTTTCCGATTTCTCAGAATAACATAGTTTGGGCGGCAGAACGTGAGAACAACTGGTCAGCTAGGCCTAACGTAGACTGCGACAACTGGCGAGACCAGCGAGCACTGGAATTCTTCACTTGGTCGCAGTGATCCGTGTTACCACGGCTGCAGTGCGTGATTTTCAAATGGACAGGAATTATCAGTATGGGTGGGAAAAAAATTGACCACTTGTGCATCGAAACCGCCTATCGAATACGATAGGCGGTTTACGATAATCGCCGACTCACACAAGCCTGTTTTGCCTCTAGTAGAACGGATGCAAGGGCGCCGGTCGGATCTCGTTGTTCATTGTCGCCTGTGGTCTGTACGTTGAAATCAAAGCTGGTGGTTGTCCCTATGCAGCGCACCTCGACCAGAGTGATATACTAGTTAGCCAGTCGTCACCACGAGGTGGTTCGGCTTACAACAAGTGTTGCTATTGTCACAGCCGAACAGCGATCTATTTCTGTAGGGTATTGTCAGCGGTTGTCTTGACATAACTCACATGACTGGCGTGGTGTACATAACCCGGTTGTCTATCAAACCCGCGGGTGGAGCGTGTCCACAAGATATGCTAAACATCTAGTCTCCTGCCCTGTGGCATACCACGTGTTTTTTTTCTACTTCGAAGAATTTTTGTCACTTATAGCGGTGGCTTACCAAAGTCTCGTAAGGCGAATAAATTTTAGTTCGCAACCCCGACAGTGGAATCACTAATTAAGCGAAAACTCCTCATGAGTGTCGCTGTGCTACCAGTGTACGAGTGTCCTTCCATTTTCACTATAAATAGTGAAAACAGGAGTTTCCATACCCATGTTTTTTATTCCACTGTTCTGGAGAGTGACTGAGGGGAATAGAATGGAACAAAATGGCGGAACCGTCAGTGATCAATCGTTTTACATCAGTGAGTAATGAATTTTTAGGTTTTTCCGATAATATTTTGACCGTTATCCGGGATGAGCTGACCCTAAAAAACCTGAGCAAGTGTATCTTTGTGATGGGCTACTCATAAGCTTGCTGAAAATCCGTTGACAGCCCACTACCGGTTTCTCCTTTTTTGGGGCTCATCAGGTAGGCACAGTCCCCAAGATTCCGTCAACCTTATGTTCTACTTGAAACCAAATTGCAGGAAATTAGCAAATATACACTCACTTGCAATCTAATTTGGTTTTTCGAGAGACTGAGAACATCACAAACGAGAGATTCAGCTGGGTTCCAGGTGAGTCTCTCGAAAAACCAAGTTCGATTGCAAATGAATGTATGTTCACTAATATGAGCAAGTACTTTCAAAGGTTTCCGGTGACCTCACCATACAAGTGTGAATTTACTTCATCAGTTATTGTATTGAACTTCTGGAAACTGCAATATCATCATTACTGTTCTGAAGGATGGGTTCTTGAAGTAAGGCGCAGCGAACAGAAGCATCAAATTGTGATGGATTTTAAGATAAACTTATCTGGTTACGTGATAAGTCGTCCGAAACATCGATTAGCCCTCAAAGATTTAGAATGTATTCACTCAGGCAAAGCCAATTCTTGTTAGTTCATAAAAAACATTTCGACGGGAGATAACCTACCGAATGCACTGAATGCTGAGGCGAAAAGTGTGTTATTCTTGTGCCCAAATGGGGACGTTCTAATTTATATGGGGGCAATAAAAGGTTACCTGGACGAGTTTTCAAATAGTTCAAATCGTCGGTCCATAATGCAACTTCCTTGAAAAAGAAAAACCGAAATTAGTCAGATTTGTTGTGCAAACTGTGATACGAATTTGTTAATTCACGCATGTGTCTAGATTTGCTACTCCTTTCCTCAACCCATTTCACAAGGCGGGTGGAAAGAACAAAATGCACTTTTGTTAGAAACTGCAAGGCCAACACTTTTGTGTTTCCAAAAAAAAATCAAATGGTTTTGCGGCTCTTTTAGGTGAGAAATTGATTTCAGCAAATATTTTGTAAAAATTGCGGGGTTGCCGCGAAAGCAGTCACCTCAGTCTCATTCTTTGGTCTGTTCGTCAAGCAAGATATTCTTCTTCGGTCCATCACACCAAACGCATTGCCATGGATCCAGGGGATAGGACGGTTCTCGGATTTCTTATTTATGTTCCAGTGCAGGATTATTGTTTTTGCGGAGTCTCCCATCGGCAACTGTTTGTTCGATCAAAGCATTTTGGTGAGCTATTTAAGGAAAACATTTTATCTCCCATCCATAAACAAATTAAGCGGGAAACCAAGTGTTTTGTGCAGATCTACTCGTCTCGGACGGTAGCAGTTTTCACTCTGTGTCGTGTAGAACACCGCATTTCCATCCAACTTATTTTTGGAGCCAGAAGCCTCGTGACTATTCGAAAAATTAGTTTAAACATACTAACCAGTCTTTCTCGTAATTTGGTCAAGTTAGCACATCACAAACGTCTATCAGCAAATGTTAAGGAGAAAGAAGGGAGGCGTCAGCAGTAGCCTGTTTTCGCTTATCCGCCCTGGTGTATGCAGCAGGTAAGGCGACCCGGATGATGGCACCACGCGACGGCCGATGTGGCATGGGTCTATTTGTGTATGTGCAGTTCATGGTTATACGTGGGCCAGGGTGCCCACACCTAGACAGGAGGACGATTAGGGTCCTCAACCAAAGCCTTTGGCTCAAAAGCCTAACCGCAAGGCAGCGGTGTTTGGCGGGGAAATGCAAATGCATTACCATTTCTACGGAACAGTTGCCACATGTTGCAACGCCCAACCTGGAGAGCCGGGAGACTGTGTTCGTCAAACTTCTAACCATTGAAAACCTGGTAGGAGAGACTCTGTGAGTGTCGCGGAACACTCTCCAGTATAGCTCAACGGATCGATGAGATGCGCAAACCGTCACATCACGGTAAGGTCCAGCCTCTCCGCGACGCCACCTACAAACCAGGGAGAGGTACCGGAAGTTGTGGAGCATTTTACGTATCTTGGAAGTTGTATTAGTTCTGATTGTAGTGTGACAGATAAGTTGGATGTACGAGTCTGTAAGGCTCAGGCCACGCTTGCTAATTTGAGACACCTATGGCGTTAGAATGGTTTATCCCTGAATCTGAAGGGACGTATGTACCAAGTTGCAGTACGGGCTGTTTTGCTGTATGGCTGTTAGACTTGGCCTATTCGAGCAGCGGACCTGAGACGTCTTCAGGTGTTCGACACTCGTTGTCTCAGAACCATAGCTCGTGTGAATTG
>NW_008751808.1:374586-425395 GCF_000715545.1 Opisthorchis viverrini
ATGTCAATGGCGTTCTTGTTGTCAGTTTCTATCCAGATCGCCTAAGTGAGTGTCTGGAGGTGTAGGTACCTCGGAATGAATGTGGTAAGCCAGCACTTGGTTCCTTCCCCATCCAACCTTATTCTTTTCTTCACAATAAGGCTTTCAACTAAATCATGGTTGTACGGCAGCGAAGCATCGGTGTTGAACACTGATGTCATGCTGTCGATGATGATGATCAACAAACGTATTATCTGTGTGCGGTTTTTAAACCTATTTGTGGTCTGATTTTAGAGTTATCAAGTCTTCCACCTCCCCCTCATAGTCGAATCATTCGTTTCATCAAATATGAGACCAAGAAGTATAGAGGAATCCCCCACATAGCGGTGGAATGCAGCATTTCGCTGTGGTTAGGCCAGCTACGTCCTAGACTTGAGAGCAGCAAACGTTTGAGTGAATGGTTGCTTAAGGTTGAAAATTCGTGTATATGTGAATACAGATTAATAGAGAGATAGATAATTATGGATATGTTCCACTAAGTATTGCCCGATACACAGAAGATCAGTGTGGTCCGCAATTCATGATAGAAAAAAGTTGCGAAGCAGAAAATTGGAAAAAAATACAAGTAGATGAAAGAGGCTGTCTGAAATCGGGTCTCAATACTTTTGGAAGTAGAGAGGTAAAGGGCGAAAAACGGAATAAATCAATTTTTCCAGAAGCACACAAATGTTTAAAGGAAATTTAGTTGCATCTGAGAAACCTAACCAATTCAATGAGGGAGTGGCCAAGTTTCGACAGGTTGCTATTTATTCGTCAGAAAAATGGTGAACATGCAGAGAAGAACGTAGTGGGAAGAGGAGAGGAGGCAAAACGACAGGAAAGTGGTACAAAAATGAAGCAGGAAGAACAAGTGTGCACAGCCATACATGTGGACTTGTGAGGATGATGGAACTGGTGTGATCCCTCTACCGAACAGGAGAGATTCATTTGTTTCTAAAGTTTGACTAAAGCCTCAGCAATAACACAGGTTAATCGACGTTGTAGATGAAAACGGGATTCCTTATCCACTTACTGGTATACAACTTTATATATATATATATATATGTACGTATATATATATATATGTATACATGTACACGTATGTCTATATCAAGGAACTAACTGTCGAGTATCAAACAACCAGCACCTATACGATAGGCAATTTGTCAAATTAATGGGCGCGTAAGGGCATAGAAGAAGCTGATCGGACAGTGGCTCCAATTGAAGTAAAGAACAAACTTCGGGGTAGTGGATATCCAGCTAGCTTGATTAGGCGTCAGTTGCGAAGGGTGTTGGTACTGGCAGGGAAACCCAAAAGGGAGCGCGGCTATTCCATATAAACCAGGGACGTCGGAGGTCATTCAAAGAATTCTAAACACGGTAACATAAAAGTAGCTTTCCAAAGGAAGAACATTCTGCACTCTTCTATGGTGCATTTGAAAGATTATCTTCCGACGAACAGAACCAAGGACTGCATCCACAAAATTAAGTGTAATGACTGTACCAAGGTCTATATAGGACAGACGGCCGGGAAACTACACACTAGAATCGGAGAGCATGGTAGAAAAATAAACGGGCCGCCGAGAAACCTAGATGAATATTAAGCGTTACTGAATTTTGAGGCGAGGACTACGGTCCACGTCACACAGACTGATCGCCGAGGCGATAGAAATCGCCAAGCATCCCAGTGTTAACAGGATGGAAGGCGTGGAACTGGCAGGCGTGTGGAGAACGGTCTTGAATCACTCGAGCTAACACGTGTCGGTGTGCGATTATCAGAGGGAAGAGTGGTCATCATCTGGATTCCTTACGCACCTCCCCTCCGCCCGACTAACTTGTCGCAACATTCACATGCCCACGAAGATCAAGAAAAATCTACCACTGGCACCCGAGGTGAACTGTCAATTAAAGGACCCTGAAGTGGAAGATTAAGGAACAAAAAGCGATGGGAACTAATTTGAAACTCGGGGACTGCGCCTACCTGATGAGCCCCGAACAGGGCGAAACCGGTCATGGGCTGTCGATGGATTTTCAGCAACCTTGTGAGTAGTACATTACAAATATATAATTTGAAACTCCTCTAACCCATCAGTTCAAGATTTTGGTAACCACACTAGCCAACGAGAGCCTTTAATTGACACTCAACACTGATCTAGTGTGAAGAGGACTAACTGATTGGTTCCTCGTCTGCCTTATAACCTGGCCAATTTGGTGATCTGTTCACTTGGCCTGATGAAGCTTTCATATCAAAAGCGAAACGTTGCCCAAATAAAAAACTACGGATTGTTTATCAAGCTCTTCTGAAAGGATATTCATGTGTTTCACAATTTTGGTTTTGTTCGTACTAGCTTGCGTGCCAGCAAATGGTGAACACTAGTTCGTTGTTACCTACCAATGAGACCCCAAAAGTGTCACTAACCTTGCTCCTCTACGCTGCTTTTGGACTGTAAGGATATGTCAAAATGTTAGAAAATTGGATAAGTTTATTGACTGATCATCAAAAAGCTTCAGTTGATCTGTTTGACGTATTCGACGAACAGAACATAATTGTGCGGTCCGTTTTTTCTTTCAAATTTAAACTGACAGCAACCAACCACACTTTTCTACGTTTTTTTTAATAGAACTGTGTTACCTGGGCTATAAAAAACAGCAAACAGGTTCATTTTCTGACACGTTATCAAAGGTTACGAGAGATAAGTTATTGCGCAATGTGGAACACGTATAAGGTCATCATCAAAATTGGTTGAGTGCCAGTCCTCACACCGTTTCACTTTTCAAATCTGAATTTATACTTTGTTTGGCTTGATGACACATTTTCGGATTTTCCGATTGGTTAGTTCAACATGTAAGTGAAGCCAATCTATGATGAGAACCATTGTGCATACGTTTACTTCTCATTGAGAATCAACAACTTTTCACCTCTTTGTACCTACGTTTTTAAAAGCCCAACAAATAATACTGAAAAAGCTGCATGCTGAATTGTTTGACTGAACGCCTTCGACGGAGCGACACAGGTTGTTTTTAAAAATCTCATGCCTGAGGATGTGGTACACCTGTTTTCAATTTAGAGGCCAGTGTGTTTACGGAAACTCAAAATCATGTTTCCCTTCCAAACACATCGTTGGAAATATCAGACAAGCATCTCACAGAAAGATAACGAAAGAAACGAAGAAGATCGCTCGAGAATGTTCGTGATTGTGAAGGTGTTTCAGGGGGAAAACATATGGATAAATATAACTGACAGATTTTGCTAACTCAAGCAACGAGAGACGCTTGTAAGTGTGCCCATTCGTATCTGAGTTGAAAACAAAGTGAAATGTGCAAAATCTCATTGCTCGCATTACCTGTTTGCTGTTTACTAATTTCCCTTGTTTCCGCGTCAAATGAAAGTCAAGCATACCTAGATTTTCTCAGACCAGTGACTGTCCTCCCCCCTCTTTCAGATTGCGAAAATATGACTCAAATCTAACTGTTGTAACGTGACCTCACTGGTGTGTGTGTGACATTTATCATACAGACTAGTGGTTCCCGAACCTCGTTGCATAATTCACCCCACAGGGTCACCCAGAATAACATCCTGTGGCATACTAAACACACTACTCACAGTTACTAAGATATATTCAGTTCATATTACAATGAAAAGGTTGGTAGAGGCTACAAAATGTAGACAGTCAGGGTTAAAACTTAGCAGCAGCAAATTACATGTGTGACAAAAAAAACGTGAGACCAATGCTAATTCACCGTATACGTCGCAAAAAGCCCATGCGAATTACTCAGCAAAGAGGTGTGCACACGTTCGACTACTTGTTTGAAATACGCGCACTCGGAGATTACAAAATTTGCCACTTGAATTTTGCAGCTTGAAATCATTCGTAACACAGAACGAAATACGTTCGAGATCATTGCTTACCAGTTTACTACGCTGTAGGTAGATTCCCCGTTTTGTATTTGACATCCGAACACTGTTTGAGTTCTGTCTCTGTACAACCGCCACAAATCTCATCTTTCTAGAACGTTTTTATTCCAAAAAAGTAATCCGTATGTAGAGCAATCGATATCTTCGGAATAGTGTTAGGAGAGTGACAGAGTTGCCACTGAACAGCTATTCACTATACATATTTTACAAAATTGCTTAACTACCACTCATCAGACGAGAAGTTAGTTTCAGTTTGCTGCACACCAAATAGTCTGTTGTTGACTTTCAGTGTCACTTGCCTCTTGACTAATTTAACTAATCACGTCACATATCCGCTGTTGGGCACTGCTGTTTGTTTTACAAAATAAATCACGGTGCCTATTCAGATCTTCGCCCCTGATTGCATTAGTGTACTTCACTACTTACAGTACTACAACAGAAGACTCCCCATCTACCCCGTGATTTATTTCGCAAAATTTCTCACCAGCTCCGTTACGGTTTTTAGGCACCCGAACCTCTTGTTTCTGATTGTCCTTCGTAAAGGAATGTGCAGAAGCCTTTCGTAACACTGGCGATAAAATGAACAGAACACGCTACTCATGAGGGGGTTGTTAAATCCTTCGAAGCTCATGAAGAGCTTCGTCCTTCTTTGGGCTCATCCATTGGGCGTTGTCCCCAAGTATCTATCAAATTGCAGCTAATGTTGAAGTACAATCGTCTACAAATGACGGACTAACGATAATCCATTTAGCTGCTCTCTGCTTTCACCTCTAAATGAGGCGGGTGATTTGGCTACGTAGGCGTTGCGTCAACTTGTTGAACTTCCTCACGTGATTTCTTATCATGGGCTGTTTTAAGAAAGTTTTTGAGCTGCATTCTGTCATACCCCAAATACACGGTAGCTGGATACTTCTACCTAAAGGTCAGCGTAAACTGTGGTTGCACATTCCATGCCTGTCCAGTTCAGCGATATTGTTCAATGACGCACTCGTTAAAAAACAATTGCGCATTTTACTGCCAACAGCAAATTACCTCGATTTTCAACTAGAAATACTCTTTCATAGGCTTTTTACATGTTTTCTCCAAATTGAAAACCCAAAGTTGCTGGTTAAACTTTTGTGAAATGTCGCCTCAGGATGACATTTCTGGAATAATGAGAAGAATCGAATTCTCTTGTGCCGTTCGGGCACAAAAATTCCATTTTTGCGATATTTTTGTCGTATGTAACTCCAAAAAAAAACTCAAGGATGCTCCTAATTATGGACAATCACAGTCTGTTGAGCAGGCAATCCAGCGCGAACGGAAGGTCGTTTTATTGAGACAGACTAACTCATTTCATTCCATGGATCGGATCGCACACAAATGGGAACACAGTCAGACTGAGTAGTCTGAGATCACATGCCAGTTACCAGAAAAGCGGGCAGTTTTTTTCTATCGGGAGTTTTACTCTAAGGTAGTTGTGTACGCAAGTTGAACATAAAAAAGTGCCCAGATCGCATACGCACAAAAGGCCGGCTGCCATGGGTATGTATCATTCGTTACAAAAATAATTTTCTCTTCCATATCCTGGACACCCGTCAGAACCGCTGGGCTGTACGGTGCTTGGCCATAGGAACGAGAGGAATTTACCCTAAAAGTTTCTTAAAAGTTCAATTAAGTGGGCTTATTAACAGAGACGTAAACAAGTCATATGCACATAGTTTTCAAAATCTGAACGTTCTCACGCCTATTCTTGAACTTCACTCAATTGTAAGTGGACACTGAAAGTTCCGCACTAAACTCCACCTTTGATTAGACGCGAGGCGGAGTTACAGGAGAACCATATACTACTCGCGTTCCTCATCAGTAGTATCAACCGTTACACTAGGATCATCAGCCAGCCCTGTATTCGAACATGCATGTTCAACCGTTGCACTTACCAGACTTTGAAAGGCATACTGGTCACCACAAAATAGTTTGCATATTGCGTGCTACGGATCACCAAAGGAATTTCAAATTTGTTTATCTACAATGAAGATTCCGTTCTGTACGTGAGGTCAAACAACGCTAAAAAACCGAAACAGATGTTTCATCCTTATCAAGAATCAGCATCAAGGCGAATCTCGGACAGTTTCAAACTTGCAACCTCCATTATTGACCATATGCGGCCGATAGTGAGATGGGCAATGCTGATGGCTTTCAATAAAAAAAAACAGATTTACATACATTACTTTTGGTTGTTCATCATAGATTGGCTTCACTTACAGGATCAAACTCCAATTAAAATTTCGAAATCTCCTCACACTATTAACATATATATATATATATATATATATATATATATATATCTACAACACAACATCGATTAGATTTAATATTGATCTGATTTTCAAAAGAGTGAGGAATATTCACAGTAACCCCACTGACCTAGTTTGTTCACTAGAAATTCATCAACCATATCATCGTTTTTCCATACCACTTCATGTAAACTAAATTTATCCAGCTAATCAGTAAGTCAGGGACCTTCCCCAAAAATTACGTTTTTTTGACCATCCAGAAGAGTTCATTTAAGTGCGTAAAAGAGCCATGTAAAATGTCTTCTGCAGTTCATAGAACGTTTCTAAAGCATTCTTGTGAGGATATGATGATCACTGACCGAAAGGTCCGTGGTTCGAACCCAGCTGCGGCATTTCCACGGCTCCTAGATAGGCTAAGGAAACCTGGCAGTGTCTTATTCTTTGCTTATTCTGCATTATATCGGTCCCATGGAATTGTGATGCCCGGGTATCCCAGGCAGATAAGTCATGCAACGTAGAGCTGTGTAGAGAATTCATCATTCGGAGGGGGGCTAAGTATATCAACTGGGAGGACACTGGGACAAAGCGTTTGAATTGTGGTGACACGTGATCATGTCAGTAGTACATTTGTTCTGAATTTGCACGTGAGCTTTCCAATGAAACCAAACATATTCTCTATAAACATTCCGTTGTTTTGGCAATAGACCCCCGTCGCCAGTGCTGTTTCGTGGCCATTTCGTGGCGATATAGTGTAGTACTTTCTGAAATTCCAACCGTTGGTTCAAGTTTCTTAACATTTCATTTCTGACCAATCAGCTGCAAGAACCACATGGGAAGACTGATTAAGGTTTTTCTGGTTAAAACGACTAGATACTAAATGGTAGTTCGTACACAATGTGTTCGCTTTCATATGAGGGACTACCCTTGTGTTATGGTAATAGAATGAAGCAGGACAAATCTCACGATAACAAAACTGATCGCGAATATATTCTGTCCTACTGCTGAAATCGTTTAAAATTAAATTTCAAAATTACATGTGCCGGGAACAAAAGTGTACTTCACACTCCGTCTGCACAAAATCACAAAACTGTAGAGTAAGACGCTGAAAGGGAACAGCTTGATTTCGTAAGAAGTGGTAGTAGTCTCTTGCGAATGGCAACAAAAAATAGCTACATAACGAGCAAAAAATGAACAATTAGTGCCCATCATTTGCACACCTATCTGACCTAGTTAGGACAGTACCAGCGGACGGTCGTCTTCAAACAGCACATGGCACTATAGGTAGGCAAATGGCTACAGTTTAGAGCCGTTCGCCGAAACTCCATCGCTTATGCCGATTCATCACTGAACGTTCATTGGCATCAATGCTCATGTCAAATTCATTCAACTAACATGATACGTACTGGCCAGTACTGAGCTGAGTTCAACTGAAGTTCAAAATAGACAGCCTAAGTTCCCCAAATGAAGTTCAGTTTCCGCGAATCGGCGAATCGTTGTCGCCCAATCCGGTCGAATTGTGACCTCGTGAATCGCAGTCGCATTCAGCCAATGAAAAACAGCCTTTCAGTTTTCATAAAGGAAACTACTCACAAGGTTGCTGAAAACGCTTCGACATCCCACGACCGGTTTAGCTCTTCCACTTCGGGCTCATCAGGTAGGCGCAGTTCCCGAATTTCCGTCAAACTTACGTTCTACTCGAGAACGTTCTCGAGAAATACACTCATTTGCAAATCAAATCGGTTTTCAAGAGAGACTCAGCTGAATCTCTCTAACTAACTGTGCTGCGCACAGGCCACCTCATGATTCGGTTGGCACCATATTCGAGATATCGCAGTATATTTCAGTTCCTTTTTGAGAGTGCACTGTGGAACTGAACCCTCACTTTTGTTGGAGGACACAGCCTAGTTGGAGGGCGAATGTGACTCGAGATAGAGATGTATTAGCAGATAGAGTTTAGGAGACTTGCCTTCTTCTAGAGACGTCAAAAAAGGGGGGCTCAGAAATCCTGACTAGGTTATCCTTGAGGATACATACTTCGGTTTGCCGGTGCACCACACGCACCAGAAGATTTATATTCGCTTTGTACAGCACACAGATGTATTTTTAGAGATGAACCAAAGGAGTATTTCGCTTGTCTACTTTTATCACTTTTTCAGTGGGTGCACTCCGTATAAAGCTACTCACCTTCTTGAATATTTCCGTACTTTTCTAATGCGAAGGCAGCGTATAAGCTCTCGACAGATACTAATCAAAACGTTTTGGATGTTTCTGTGATCAGAGCTTTGGGCCTACATACTATATACCACGGATCACGAGTTATGATGCTTTCAGATGGTGGGACGAACCAATTTTGACCTCTTAGTTCTCATCATAGGAGAAAGCTGTCAAGTTAAACCAGGTCAATCTCGTCATTTTGTACCCAACTCAACGTGACTTACAAACAGTCACCATGGGGAACACCGACATCCTATGTTTCCTCTTCACAATACTCAGTATCTACCTGAATAGTTCGGATCAACCAATTTCTCGTTTTCCCTTGATTGTTTCTGCAATTTTGGGGGTCGAGATGGCTCAAGTGGTTAGAGCGCAAATTTACTGACCGGAAGGTCTGTGGTTCGAACCCGACCTCTGCCACTCGACTTCCCCTGTCTAGGCTTGGGCGACCTGGCAGTATCCCAGCCCTCGTGCCTCCTTCGTGTAGCATGGCAGCTAGGCACCGAAAGGGTGTTACAGCTGAACGATTATTGTTTTTTTATTTTCTGCAAGCTACAGACTCATTCATACTTGTCATTGATTTGGCTTGACTGTGAATCTAGGACACGATGCATTACGTGGTGCAACTGTCAAATGCATAATTGCAGACTCACGAAATTTTGCTAAGTGTAGACGCAATGGCCATCAAGTTCGGTGAAAGAACTAAAATTTCCACCTTTTTGCAAAGTAATAAGAACACAAACCCTTACGAGTTGAAAAAAATATTCAGCGAGTGAGAGAGAACTTCCAAAGATGACTGTTTACTGGTTTTTATACCATTAGTCAATACTGGAGTTTGTTCGAAACGAAAGGGTAACTGATCGTTGGAGTGACGGATTCAGAGGGATTTCATCGGCAGATGATTTCTGTTACGAAGGAAAACGACCCGGTGCAATCGCGCATCTGTCAGCCCGGTTCGTCACTATCCAGCGGTGAGGTCAGAAGACAACGGCCATTGTGGACCAACATATTTAGACGGCACAGAACCAAAAACGAAGTTAACCGTTTCATCGTTTTGACTGGCTAGAGTGGTTGCTATTACTGGACGGAGACGACTAACACACTCTTACAGTCAGTTTAGTTCAGATACTGCGGGTGACCAGTCAGCAAAGTAGTTCCATTAACACGCTAACACAGCTTGTGAGAATCCGGGCGTAGCACACGAGCAGTCTAAAACACTTTGCCGTCCGCCCAACTTCCCCGTGCACTCATTGGCTCGACATTCGGGTGTCGTATGCGGCTCAAACGGAAAGGTCCTGAGGAAAAACAGTTGGAGATATGATAATGTTGGAAGAATACTGACTGAGACTGTAGATTGAAACAGAAACCGTCACCTGTTCATTTGGACAGTTTGCAATTGAACCGGTTGTAGGAATTCTGTTCTGGTATACCATGCACTGTCGTCAGATTGTTGGTGTTGAAACCTCTTTGTGATGTAAGCATACGAACCAGTGAAGTCGCGTGATATGTTACGGTTGAGCAGTGCTCAAAGCACTGCTGATCGATTGAACGATGGGCTAGATGCATTGTGCAAAATCTGTGTTAGTTACTCATGTCAAGGAGTACTGTGCTGAGGGGCTGCGTTGGTTTACACTGATATTCAGATACAAAAAATGTGAAAAATTAAACAAAAACGGAAACAGGAAAGCTATCTTTGTGGAAATCGGTTACTTATAAATCTTGTTTTGTAAGGAGGTGGTCCTATCACCTTGTCAATTTGATTTGCTACTGCATGTGAACAATTTTAAAATTCAACCGGGGCGGATAACATTTGGCTTAAAATTTCGTTTTCAGTACTTCTAACAATTACCATGACAAGTGTTCCATGATCTCAAATATGCGATTTCTTGCTCACGGCTGCTCGCGTCAACTTCGCATTCAATCAGTCAATATCGTTTTATCCAAGTCCGATTCACGCGACTGTCGTTTCGAAGTGCTTTCATCTTCCGGACCTATGCCGGATTCGGAACACCGAAACAGGAGGGCACCGTTGCGAAGTGTCTCGAAAATGCTGGCCTCATGTTCTCTAAAATATAAAACCGCAGAAAGGAGTATGTGTGGGGATTGGTCGAGGTAGCTATTCACTGTCACTGTCAGTTCACTCTTACAGGTAGATGAGAATTCTTATTGTCACGGGCATTGTCATTGGATATGCACTGCTGATTCGCTCTGATAAGAGCGAAACTCGAGTTCAGTGATGTGGCCTCACCGGAATAGCTATGCCAGAACAGGAACACGGCTGTTCAAACGAGACTTGTGCGGCTATGAACAATAATACGATAGCATTCAAACTACTGAAGAACTGGTAGCTGATGAAATCCTACTCATTTTATTGATACCGTAAAGAAGTTCCGTTCACACTTTTTTGGTGCGACTCTGCTGAAATACGTGACTTTCATAACTTGATGTACTTTTGCCACGAAACGAAACTGCGTGATTTGACGAGATTTGATGCAGGAAATCCACAACAACGCGGCAATCCGCTGACACATTCACGTCATTCCGCAATGCAGTGAAACTGTGTTTTAGCTCTGTCGGTTTGGACAAGGACACGTCGCTTTTGTGCCGAGTGAAAATTGAAACAGATTGGATTTAATTTGAAATGGCATAATTTATCAGCGATGCACAGTGGAGCTGAGCCTATTTTGGGATGTAGGTTCGCTGTCAGCCATCCCTATGTCAGCCTGACACGTGATGTCCAGCATTACCGTTTTCAGAAATGATTTGTCCGTGTTCGCAATGTCCGGACAGGCGAGTGTTTCATGCTTATTTCGAGCCCAAAGAATCTGTCCACTATGTGAATAAATTTGATCTTAGCGAATTGCACTCGTTTGCAAACAAATTTGGTTTTGTGGGAGACTCGCCCAGCTGATGTTCACAAGCAACTGAGTTTGCTACACCAGGCCGCCTCATATTTCATTTGGTGCGATATTCGAAATATCGTGATAAATTTATAGACTTAATGCACTACTCATAAGGTTGTTGAAAATTCTTCGATAGCTCATGATGAGTGTCTCCCTTCTTGGGACTAAATCTGGAAGGCGAAGTCCCCAAGTTCCGGTCAAAATTATGTTCCGATTGAAAACCAGATTTATTCGCAAATGAGTGTATTTCGCCAAGATCGTGGAATTGGGGTTCAAGTAGAACATAAATTGGACGAACACTCCGGGACTGCGCCTATCTGATGAGCCCCAAGAAGAGCGAAACCAGTCGTGGGCTGTCAAAGAATTTTCAGCAACCTTACGAGTGGTGCTTTACGTCTATAAGCTGAAAATGTAGTTAGCACCTCTTAGTGCATTATTAATGGTTTTTTCAAAATGCATTCGTGAAAGTAATTATCAACCGAAATGTTCTTTTTAGCGTAGCTGACTAGCTTGAAATAATGAGAGAAGTTGTCTCCTGTCGACACCATACGACAGGATAAGTGATGAAAATGGAAAGTCGTTCTCTTTGGGCGAAATTCGCTACTCTGAGGAAAAAAATTCAATGTGCAAGTCCCGAAAGAGACATGCTTGCAAGTTGATTGGTGCTCCACCCAGGTTGTGAGTTCGGAGTTTCTGGAAGAGGCGCACCGCTGGTGATTTCCAGTATAGAGGAGACGGTTGTACAATGCTTCTGGGCTTTTCAGCATAGACTGGTTTGGTCCAACTGGCCCTCATGCGGAGGTTCTGTGCGTAGCAGGCTCGCAAAAAGACATATGAATCTTACTCCAGCGACTTGTCTTAAATGATGTTACCTAACCAAACGTTAACTCATCTATGTATAAAAGCATTGAGACCTAGCAAATATTCATTCATCTGCAAAGTAATTTGGTTTTTCGAGAGACCCACCTGGAACCCAGCTGAATCTCTCGTTTATGATGTTTCCAGGCAACTGAATGTGCTGCCCCAGGTCGCCTTATGTTTCAGTCGCTACGATATTCGAGATATCGCGATACAAATATATTTTGTAAGGTTGCTGAAAACCCCTAGACAGCCCACCACCGGTTTCGCCCTTCTTGAGGCTCACCAAGTAGTCCCAAGCAGTCCCCGACTTGAAACCAAATTTATTTGCAAATGAGTGTATTTCTCTAATTTCGTGCAATTTGCTTTCAAGTAGAACGTCGGGTTGACGGAAGCTCCAAGAGCCCCAAGAAGGTCAAAACCGGTCATGGGCTGTCAAAGCGTTTTCAGCAACCTTATGAGTAGTGCATTACAAAATATATATGTACCACTGAGACCTGTTTCGAGTGCCGTTGACTGATCTCTGCACCAGTTTCCGTCGACTTGGTATATTGACATTCGCCACCTTCAGTTTGACCATAATAAGGAAGCAACTATTATAGGAGTTTTTATGCTTCGCTTTACACCCCTGTGGTATCTCTGTGACTCCTCCTATTTCCGAGTTTGTTCAGAAACTGCGATTTCAGTAAATGGGTAACTAGGACGGTGTTGGAAGCTCGTGCCTTTATGATTCTCTTATGCGAGAGTAAGTAGTTATTTAGCGCCATTGCAGCTCTCTGTTTTCTCTCTAGAAGGCCTTAAGTAGTTTCAGGTCCCCCAAACCACAGTCAATCTGTCATTCGGATCTAACCATCTGTCACCTCCATCTTATCTTTCCAGACAGAGTTTGCGGTAGACTCATTGCTACTCGTCCAAAATAGATTGCTTGGTAAGTAGTTTAAGTGATGACAAAGTCCCCGCTACCAGTTTTCTGTCACTGCCGCGAACAAAAGATCTTTCGATTAGTTGGATTAGCTGGGGGTTTGTGGAGCTCACATTCACATCGTTGTCGTTCGAACAGTCCTCATTTCCTGATGCAATCATCCTTGTGACTCCACACCAAAGACGGTAAGCACTGGAATTGAGTTTCGCTGTTATTAGAACTCATTAGCAGTTAACATCCTTGGCAATGCCGCGGTTTGCACTCCGGTTCTGACATTCGAGGGGTGCGTGTTTCCACTACTCGACCAGTGCACACTGGACATCCGAATTACCACATTCCGTTCGGTTCGGTTTTCCAGCGTACAAAACTTTCTAGCTTCTGCAGTTTCGTTCACCTAGGACAAGCAGAGTAGAGTAATGGGAGACATGCACTGAAAGCGATGGGACCGTGCAAACTGTTCACTGACTACAAACGGATATGTTTACGCTGTATGGTGGGACGAAAGCTATATGGTGATGGCAATGCAGGGATGCTATTGGTCGCGTGACACAGCTATATCTGTCAGGGTCATCAACCGTTTGTTCGCCTCGTTCCGGGGTCCCCATTCGGGAAAACGGCAGTTATCAATGCGACTGAGTTGACTGGTAAGAGACTTCGTGCTTTGTTGCGAAGTCTTGGCTGGACAAAGATGACTGTGGGAGTCAAACGGTCCCCTGACATACGGCCTGACCAGCGTAACACATGAAGTGTGACCAGCTACTCTATCGAGGGAGAATGGCCTTCCCAGAAAACCAGTTACTGTTCCTGATCGGCTGTTCCAATGACCTCCACCCATGCAATGTTTCGAGGGTACCTACTGTCAGACATAGAACCTTCGGAGGTTTTCGAAACGCAGCGGCCACATGTCTGATCGGAAGGAGGCATTGTACACCCTACTCTTGATAATCAAGCTGATTCCACATCTACGCCATAAATGTCGGAGTTCGGCGAACTCTCTTCCGGTCTCCTCATTTCAGCAAGTGACTTCGTCTTTCACCAGTCCTCCAGGACTTGTGCAGCTGCTCGGAGAGACCGAGCGCTCGAATGCCGAAGAGCGCAATCGCACAAACTGATCAGGCCGGGTTTCAGTTACTAGTATGATATAGTTAATAATACTTAACAGCCTGTTTCACCCCTCTGTCCATCTAATCGCGTATCCACATTTAATGGACTGCAATACGGCCTGAGCTGTTGGAGATCCGGCCACATCTTCTCCGATAAAACAGTTCCTTTGATCAGCCAACC
This sequence comes from Opisthorchis viverrini, assembly GCF_000715545.1. NCBI lineage: Eukaryota > Metazoa > Platyhelminthes > Trematoda > Opisthorchiida > Opisthorchiidae > Opisthorchis > Opisthorchis viverrini. The sequence goes on from NW_008751808.1 coordinate 388,978, forward strand.
ATATCGATAACCACACAGACTCTGTTAGGTACAAAAGGTACTGTTGATTCCATCATTCAAGAAAACACACCAACCGCGGATGACACTCACTGTCAAAAGTACTACACCATTTCAAGTTCGGAAGCTTCGTGGAATGCATCCTAAAGAATACACAAGCATACGCACACCGTGAGCCTTTTGTTTCGCAATTCTTAGAGTTTAATGAAGAACAAACGCATCGTCACATGTGATTTTAGGGTTCCAATTAAACAGTATCACCGAAACAGGTAACTTGTTTGTCCTTGATAAAATTACGCACGCAACACAATCCAGACCATTCGTTATTGCTACAACCTACGCGCTTCTCACGCGAGTATCAGCAGATGAGGGGAACTCATTTAAAGTGTGGTTATCCACTGAGGTCGAACTAGGTGGAATACATAAGTGGATTGCACTTTGGGGCACGAAGGCATCATTCACCACCGCTTATTACCATCCCGGCGACAATATATCGATCCAGTTCGATGGAGAATATTCTTCAGATTTTGAGAATTCCTATTGGACGTGTGACTTTGTTTCTTCAATCGTAGTCAATTAACAATTTGAATCTCCCATCGTCATACAGTTTCATCTGGGATACAATCTGGACTATTGGTCATAAAAAAACAACTGAATATTGCAAATTACCTAATTTGATTTCTCGAGGTGGGACTCAGTATCCTGTGAAAAATTGACGCTTCCGCTCAAACTATTGTTAGTGGTTGAGGAATTTTGTGACAGTTCACCATTGAGTATTGTAGTGGAACAGTCTCTCCATCAAGTGTAGATTGTAAAAACAACAAAAGGAACTTGATGAATTCAGTTCACCCTTTTTAACCGGATTGATGTTTTATTCTGGTCCGACATTTCCTCAGCTATGTTTACAGGTGATATTTTACCTGTGGTATACATTCAAAAAATGAAGTCTTTCAACCTTACCTTGCTTAGAGTTCAGGGCCTTAGTTTTTCACTTTGATCTGGTTCGATGCGTCACCCCTACTTGTCGTTCCTATTTGTCTCCTCAAAATATATCCCGATTTTTTTTATTTGTTCGGTTTGGTTGTAATTTTACTGTCTGCCAGGTCGGTATTCATCTGTGCACGTCAGAGAAGCTGACTCTCAGCCCATCACACTATAATGAACAGCAGTCCTGATGGAAAAAAGGTGGCAATTTTAGCAAAGTATTGTTAGAACCAGCGATATGATTTGCCAAAGAAATGTGCGTGGGACGTTCGTCATTTAAGTTGACCATTCTTTCGCGACCTTCCCAGTCTGGACAGATGATATTTTTAGACCGCGGACATTAGAACATAACACAGCATGCCTGTCAGATGCTTCGATCGCGTGTCCCGGTCCGGCTGTTACGCGCTTCTTGTTGGGCTACCTAACCAACTGCAATCAACCATTTTAAATCGCACCAAACACATCAAACCATGCTAGCGTAAAGCGAAATATAGTCTGTTATGCCGTCAACTGTAAAAACCGTATCAATCCAGTACTAGCCCTCAACCCGTCGGTTTTGGAGTTCGTCAAAACGGCTTACCTCGTGTCATTGCACGGGACATCAGGAAGTATAACCTTCATGCTGGGCAAAGCAGATGGATACGGCGACTTACACTGGGTCTATTAAGCGCCTTAGAGTGGGCAGGACCACAAATAGACTAGTTTAGCCAGGCAGAATGTTCCGAAATGTCCCCAGACCCCGAAATGAAGAAATCGATTAGTCTGTGCCTTAACTATAAGCTCTTTGGTAAGACAGGATTGGCGAGAATTTACAGATTAACAAATTTGTTTTTTTACACGCTATTTGATACCCCCGGCAACTATGTGGACTAAATCAGAGGTGCTTAAGTCTTTTGGCAAAAGCTGGTACCATAGCAACAGCCACAATATTTTTTGGTTTCATTATCTTTACTAGTCATCAGAGTAAGCAATGAACGTGAATTCCGAAGGAACACTGTGTCCGACATTGCACAGACGAGTTGTGTGCCTCAGTCGCCAAATAGACCACTGCAGACGGAAACGCATCGCTTGATTTTATGAGCGATCATCTGTTGCCCAAACGTGGCTGGAGCTTCTGGAGTAAAAACGAAGACAATGCGATGATTGTCCATGCATCAATGCTTCACAAGGCAATAAAGACGTAGAAATTCATAATGAATTGGGATTTCTCAGACAAGCTGAATACATTATCACAAATAGGTCTCAGTTTGTGTGAATCACACTTGAATGCTTTTGAACATGAATTCATCATCTGTATGTAGGCGTCGGATGGTAAAACACAGAGGTGTGCTCACCAAGATAACTGAAGTGTCTAGCCGTTTGTTGAGAGCCGCGAAGCGTCAATTTTAACAGTTCCACTGCGTCATGTACGATTTTTAGGCATTTGGATCGATGGTTGTCGACCGAATTCGTCAGCAAATGTTACGAAACACTTTTACTGAAGCCTGGGCCCATAATTTGTTGATTGTTTCAAAATATGGACGTTGGATAAAAAAATTATCGAGCTCCGCCTCCCTTCACCTTCCTTCGGCTCAAGATCAAACGGGATCAAACGAGCACGAAATCTGCACAAGTTCCGTTGCGTTTTTACCAGGTCTTTGAGGTCCTGATTGCATTTTTGTCACTCGTCGCCCAATTCGTTCCGCCTGAAAGTGACAAAACCAACAAGTAAAATTAACCGATATTGGCATTGCAAACGGTTTTATCCTTGTTCTGAGTTACCGGCATTTGGTATCTCATAGCATGGGCATGCGAGTGCACGACCTCCAGGCATGTAGTTCCGCGTTTCGCAATATGGCTGACAATCGGTGTAGTTTGTTTACGCAGATCACGACACTTGACCTAGTTCACTGACTCCAAAAGTGATCATGACTCAGACAATAAGTCTACCTGGTGCTTGAAGGTTGTAGTGATTGATGGTTCAAGGTGAGCTTCTCAAGGAGACCCGGTGGACATCCACGTCTCTCTTAAGGTCTAACTAATCAATCTAAGGCCTTGAATCTGCTGGAAATATTTATATCAATTTCTTGGTTGAATTTCTGGCACAAAGTATCCTCAAAGGTTGCTAAGCTAGTACAGTATGACAAGTAAACATTCAGTCGCACGATTCTCGCATTCACTGAGCCAAGTTTCCACAAGTGATCACCTTGTGTTTAACAGCTGTCAACGCTCCACTGTAGATGTTACAAGAGGCCTCGCGCTATTCACAGAGCATTGACATTGATCCAGCCTCACCAGTCGGCGGTTGGTGAACACCGATCACCATCCACCCACTTCCTTGAAATGCCTGAACACTTAGCATAGTCAGTCGTGCTTCTGTGGCGTGCCTGAGCACTCATCGGCTAAAGTGATTGGTTTATTGACCGGCCTGGATGCTTGCCGACCTCCCTATTAAGATTTTGGCTGTTTGAGGGTTTCAGCGAGTTTTGGGCATTCTGGAATGATTATCAGGAATCTGACCTTCCTGAGACAGGAAACCAAATTTAATTTTTTCACATAAGCTACTAACGACGGATAAAGGACCAGGTTGGAGCCGTAATACAGGCAAGTTGATGGGATCAAGCACGACCGGACAAGTAGTGACAATTTCAGGGACGAGACTTGGAAACATAGGAAAGTTATTGCGGCGTTGTGGATAAAATTAAACATTTGACGAAGGAAATGGAGTAATATGTGACGGAAAGTCACTGAAATTTGAAAAATGCGCGAAATGTTGACTGAATAAAAATTCAGATCAATGGATTTTGCAAGGTTAGGGGAAGATCGATCCCAAACAAAGGTGTTAGATATTCAGTCGGCTGCTGACATTTTATTCTCCCTGGTTAGTGTTAAACGGGATTTGTCTTGGAAATTTTTGAATGTGAAAGGCGTTCACATGTGAAGTGCTACTAATTTTAGTCCGGTTTGATAGTACACAATATTCAACTTTTTCAGAAAGTGAGTAAAACACCCGAGGAACGATGGTTCTGCTCAGTATGTTTTCGACCATATCGAAATAGCACTTGCTGTCGGAACAAAAGCAAGAGATCTTTGGCTTGACGGAATCTTTAGCCGAGTACCTATCGGATTACCGATCAAGGGCAACCGTAAAAGGTCGTTATTTAAGCGAACCGTTGCATCGCACTGAAGGGAAAAGAAAAACAGTGTTTTCGGAACGCTCCAAATCACCCGTTATCTGATTGGAAGTCGATTCGTTCTGGCTTTTTTAAAGCAAAGAATTATTCTAGTTGATACTGCCACTTATCGCGTATTAACGACCATAAATGTGTCGAGACCCTTTCGCACTTAGTGGCAAACGTTGTAACGTATGTCAGTTGGAAGGCGGAATATGTTAGGGAATTTCAGTAGCCGTGTTACTGTTCCATACACAACTTTGGAAACAGCTCATCTGCCACTGGATAACTAATTCTTTCATCCTGGACACGGCCTAATCAATACAAACAGGTATTTTTTCTGAGTACAGTATCTGCTTTATCAACAAAATAGACTCTTAAATTTCTCTATATAAGAACAGGGAAAATAATAATTTGACGTTCAAAAATTCCTTATGAGACTCATGTTAAACAGTATATACTACTTTAAGGAGGCGGGAAGTAGTATGCAATGATTCTGTTCATTCGAATACATCAAGAAGTTTGAAAAACAATCGGAGTTTGCTTGCAGTTATTCTAAACCGCTTATATAAAGGTTTGCAAATTCCAACACCCTAAAGCCTTTCTCAGTTAAGGAAACTACTCACAAGGTTGCTGAAAATCCATCGACAGCCCACGACCGGTTTTGCCCTTCCACTTGGGGTCATCAGGTAAGGCGAAGTCCCCGAGTTTCCGTCAACCTTATGATCTACTTGAACACAAACTTCTTTACTTTGCCACTAATCATTTATTCGACAGAGTCATCGTCAGTAGTCCGCGCAATTGGTTTGCGTGACGCGAAACAAGAAGTGTTCCATCGATATACTTTGCTGATATACATATAAAATAGCCCCGAATTTTTCTTTTCAGGGTTTGGGTTTGCATTGAGGCTGCCACCGAAGTTTCAATTCAGGGGAAAAGATGACAAACGGGAGTAGTTCTTATTGATTCGCATATCCTAGGGGCGCATAACTAACCAATTCCTCCCTTATTGATTATGTTTTTGGTCAGTAGTCTCCATTTTTGTGTTTGGTAGTAAGCTATGAGGCCGATTTGACCTTCAATAATAGCACATCTAGCAGCAGTTTATTGAGAACTCCTAGTTGTTCAAATGCCCGCTTGGTTGGGGAGTATTTAACCTCAATCGCAACTTCCTCAGCCCCCCTACTTTATTCTTCATCTCTTTTATTGATCTAGTACAACAGGTGGAAGTAAACTGAGTTCCCATTTGTGGTATTAGAAGGGATTTATTGCACGGATATTCCACACGTAGCCTGAGAATACCTAACGTCCAACTGTCATTGCTTGAACATCAATCATTAGGAACTAATAAACCTAGTCAATCAGTCAATTCGCATTTCCAAATTTGGAAGTTCTTCAATTTCTCACGGATTTGCTCGAGTGCCCCACCAAGTACTCAACGTGCAGACAATCTGAACCCTGTCAGTCGGACGAAACGTCCAAAAGGCATGAGATTCAACTGCTTTAGCAAACAAAAAGGCGCCTTCACTGAAAACACCAGGATGGTTAAAATATCCTTGTACGTTATTGTGAATTTGGACTTGGAATCAACGCTTGTAGAGATGCTGCCTCAAAATCTCATCAGAGATGCTGCCTTGTAAAAATAAATGGGACAGAAATTTAGCTTAATGACGGATATTCTAAGATGGTATTGAATATTTACTGTCGAATGAGATGTTATAATCCGACGTTTTGGTTGCTTTAAAACCTCTTTCATGGGCTTCTATAATTAACTGAACGCGAGTCCTATATGGCGTCCTTTAAATTCACTATCCTGTCTTTTGATGCGACCAGCGTTAGTGGGTCGTGTGTGCGCGTGAGTTTACGTGTCTCTTGGTCCGGATGTCCCTCCGAAGAAGATGCGCCTCCAGTTGGAGGACATTGTAGTGGACGCTGTCAACGCCAACCGAAACGTTGGATTATGACATTTTATTTAACTTTGAAAGCTCAGTATTGTACGTCACATGACGGTCAATCTTTTTAACACCATTCGAGCCAAATATTGCCCAGAATGAAATTCATCTTGGCACTGATAATCAAACTTAAAACAGCTGAATCGGCCCACAATCGGTCAGATGACAACGTTTTTTTTTTCTCTTCACCGTAGAAAAGTTTAACGAAGCCCACCTAAAAAGGATGTTGAAATGCAAAAGGCCGATCGGGGAAGGTTTGCTACTATTCACTTAAAAGCCGATTTCTTTTTTCCTGAGGGAAACTAATCACACGGTTGCTGTAAATTCTTCAAGTGCCCACGTTTGGTTTCACCTATCAGAGAGATTCAGTCCCCGAGTCAAACGTATGTTCAACTCAAACCCAGAGTGTACGTAATTCATGAATTGCACTCGGTTACACGGCAATTTGGTGAGTGTTGTTCAAATTCCCTACAGTTTGAATCCGAGCTGAGCTGTGGTTGGCGAAAGCTCGGGAACCACGCCTGTTTGATGAGCTCGACGTTTGGAGGAAGAAACCGATCGTGGGCTGTAGAAGAGTTCCCAGCACACGTATGGAAAGTTTTCTTCATGAAACTTTCCTGTAACGTCTTGAAACCTGATGCGAGCTTTGTACAGTACATTCAGTTAGAAGAGTGCAGCAAAAAAACGAGAGATTGAGCTAAAATTCAGTTGCATCACTGGCTTCCTTGTTCTTTCCACTCCAGGACAGACACGGCATAACCACAAATAACCACTAGCAGAAGACTGGAATCTTTTTTCACTTGGCGAAAGTTATCAGAATAACTTCATGAAAGAGGGATTCGGTTGGGTTTTAATAGAGTCTCATGTGGAAACCAAATTTTTATGTAGATAAGTGTAGGAATAGAATTTCCTACGGTTTGGATTCACCTAGAACATATGGTTGACGAAAACTCGATATCTCTGCTCACCTGATGAGCCCCAGGAAGGGAGAAATCGGTCGTGGGGTGTCGCAAAGTTTCCAATGAGTTTACGAGTAGGGTATTAAGTCTACACAATGTATCATGATATTTTGAATATCATAACAGCTGAAACATGAGGCAGTATGGAGCAGCACATCAAGTTTCTTTGAAAAATCATAAACGAGCGATTCAGCCGGGTCCCGTGTGGGTCTTGCATATAAGCTGAACTATGTGCCAGACTTGTGAATAGAGTAAAACAGGCTTTCGACGCAAAATCCGTTGTTAGAACATATGCTGAGGTCACAAGGGGTTGCCCTACATTCTTGTGGTCAGGCTTACGACACGTTCTAATTAAATCCAGCGCTGATTGATCGTTACACCATTTCGTCATTGTGCGAAGACGGTGGTGGTTCTGACAAACTACGCCTTATCAGCTTTCTGTGTTTTGCAGTGCAGTGTCTTTCTTAATCCCCACCTGGGCTTGCTACGGCGCACTGTTAGAGGTGAAACCGGCGTTAAGCTTACGTGTGTTGCTATGCGTGGGACAATTGGTCTGTGTAATGTAGCTTTAAGGTACGAACTTGCAAATACGTAAATTGGCTTAGAGGTCATCCAATCCATCGTTGTTCACCAGCACTTTCCTAATTCACCACTGTCCTTACTTATGCAACCTACTGCCCAAAGGTTGCAAACCACCCAGCTGTCAAATAAGCTAAATGGTTACGATCGATCGCGTCGCTTTGTAAACGGTTCAGGGTAAACAAATATTCACCGATGTACACGAACCTATGGGGAACGGGTGTTGGAATCCCCTGGACATTGCCATCGTACGTCTTGATGATTGTTACCAGTTCCACGTGGGCCTGTCATTTGGCACAAAGGAGATAAAAGTAGTAAGGTAAAACGTCCGAATAAAGCCGAAATGGAAGTCTATCTAGCCCAGAGGGATGGCCAAAGGGAATGGAAGTAAACAGAAGCTTGGGAAAGAGAGCTACACTGAATACGCAAAATGAGGGCAGACCTCCAGACACTACATGATCATCTTCAGAGATCCAGCAATAAAAGTACTCTGCGATTGGCTGGGACGGGACGCTTTCCAGAAGCCTACGAACGATGATGACTGACGTTGAGGGATTTGTCCAAGCTTTTACTTCATGAACTTATTTGTTTGAAAGTATTTCTATTTCCTTACCCACTCTGATATGTAAAATAATATTTCATATACTACTCATAACGTGAATGAGTAAACCTAGTGATAGATAGAAGGGTTATGGTTCTTTTCAAAGAGACTAGCCGTTGAGTTTGGATTAATTTACTTCTTTTTAGAGACTAAATTAGTCTGCAAAGAAATGTATTTGGCAAACTGCGTACAATCGGAGTCCGAGTAGAATACATGGTTGACGGAAACTCGGGGCTGGCGCACCCAATGAGCCATAGGAAGAACGAATTCGATCGTGTGTTATGTCGAGGAGTCTTCGGCAACGTTACGATTAGTGTGTTCCATCAAGAGCTTACCAGTTACCCCGTTAGATGGGGCAAGTCAAGTCGAAGGTAGACGTTTGATGCTAGACAGTAGATGACTAGGCTGAATTATCATCCGTATGCATATGGCTTGAGAAAAATTACGCGGTAGGGCACCTTGTCACTTACAGCGACGTGAACTGACAAGCCTGGCGAACAAATTCACAGCCACCTGATCAACAACCAATAGCTAACTAGCTTTACCACTCGTACCCTGAACTACTAGACTGTCTCCCATGGTGATGTGATAAAAACGTGTGATCCACTGAATTTGTGCTAAATAAGCACGGAAAAGTGGGACTTCTTCACATTAGCAACTTCGATCAGTAAAGGAAAACGTCATACACAAGTGTTTTTTGGTGACTACCACACTTTCCGCGCACCACCGTTGTCATTTGGCATTTAGTTTGCTCATTTACTTCAGCGAGCTACCAGAAGGACTTGTGTGATAACAGTTTTCACTATGCTTTCGGCAACTAAAACTCATTTCGATCAGATTGGGAATTTTAGGTTGCTTACTGAAGGTTGGTGTAACAATAGAATAAGCTTTTTTCGATAAATACGTTCATTTACATAGAGTCAGGTGAATTCCAGATTCAAAACTCTCATTTATGATATTCTTCAACTGAATGCACTGCTGTTCGCGATCAGTGTATTTTCGATAAATACGTTCATTTACATAGAGTCAGTTGAATTCCAGATTCGAAACTCTCATTTATGATATTCTTCAACTGAATGCACTGCTGTTCGCGATATCACAGTGTATTTTCTTGAGCACTGCCCATTTGAGTCTGCTGCTAACAACACGTGATTTGCGAATGAGTGTAAGTCAACGGTTGCATGCGGTTTAGCAAAACATAGGTGGAAGAAAAGGTTGAGGAAACTTGCGGACCACGCCTACCTGATGAGTCCGAAGAAGGGTGAAGCCGTGAGTGGTTTCGGGGCTGGCGCACCCAATGAGCCATAGGAAGAACGAATTCGATCGTGTGTTATGTCGAGGAGTCTTCGGCAACGTTACGATTAGTGTGTTCCATCAAGAGCTTACCAGTTACCCCGTTAGATGGGGCAAGTCAAGTCGAAGGTAGACGTTTGATGCTAGACAGTAGATGACTAGGCTGAATTATCATCCGTATGCATATGGCTTGAGAAAAATTACGCGGTAGGGCACCTTGTCACTTACAGCGACGTGAACTGACAAGCCTGGCGAACAAATTCACAGCCACCTGATCAACAACCAATAGCTAACTAGCTTTACCACTCGTACCCTGAACTACTAGACTGTCTCCCATGGTGATGTGATAAAAACGTGTGATCCACTGAATTAGTGCTAAATAAGCACGGAAAAGGGGGACTTCTTCACATTAGCAACTTCGATCAGTAAAGGAAAACGTCATACACAAGTGTTTTTTGGTGACTACCACACTTTCCGCGCACCACCGTTGTCATTTGGCATTTAGTTTGCTCATTTACTTCAGCGAGCTACCAGAAGGACTTGTGTGATAACAGTTTTCACTATGCTTTCGGCAACTAAAACTCATTTCGATCAGATTGGGAATTTTAGGTTGCTTACTGAAGGTTGGTGTAACAATAGAATAAGCTTTTTTCGATAAATACGTTCATTTACATAGAGTCAGTTGAATTCCAGATTCGAAACTCTCATTTATGATATTCTTCAACTGAATGCACTGCTGTTCGCGATATCACAGTGTATTTTCTTGAGCACTGCCCATTTGAGTCTGCTGCTAACAACACGTGATTTGCGAATGAGTGTAAGTCAACGGTTGCATGCGGTTTAGCAAAACATAGGTGGAAGAAAAGGTTGAGGAAACTTGCGGACCACGCCTACCTGATGAGTCCGAAGAAGGGTGAAGCCGATTGTGAGTGGTTTGCGGGAGTTTTCAGTAATTTTATGAGTAGCATGTTTTCTCAGGCCAGTAGGTGTTTGTTTATGAAGCAAAGTCCAACTGTTTCATATTCTCGTTCTGATGCATTGAATAGTAGAAGTTTCGAGGCAATCTGAGCCCATCTCACGCTGGTTGAAGGTTTATCAACGTTTTGCCTCACCCTTGCCCTTTCACACGGGATGCTATAAAGATCCTTTACAGACCATCCGTTGCAAGTGACCTGATTCCTCTGCTGAACGTCCACCCCCTTATTTACTTACTTACTAACTTACTCACTCACTCACTCACTCACTCACTCACTCACTTACTTACTTACTTACTTACTTATTACTTACTTACTTACTTCTTACTTACTTAATTACCCACTTACTTACTTACTTACTTGCTTATTTATTTATTTGCTTACTTACTTACTTACTTACTTACTTACTTACTTACTTACTTACTTACTTACTTACTTACTTACTTACTTACTTACTTACTTACTTACTTACTTACTTACTTACTTACTTACTTACTTACTTACTTACTTACTTACTTACTTACTTACTTACTTACTTACTTACTTACTTACTTACTTACTTACTTACTTACTTACTTACTTACTTACTTACTTACTTACTTACTTACTTACTTACTTACTTACTTACTTACTTACTTACTTACTTACTTACTTAGAGTAGACATCCGTTATTTGGACGCATTTTTCCTTTCGTTCGAGGAGATGAAACTCATCTGCTTGACCCAAATGGACAGAGAATCTTCGCTAAAAACGGTGTTCTACTTTCCAAAACCTTTTGACGGCTCATCTTGAACTCATTAGGACAAACATCTCAAAGTTATTTGAATGGTAACATACAACCGGTAATCCCGGCTTATTGTCTGAGCTGGTGATATAAGGAATACCTTTCAATTTTCACTGCAATACACACCCGTCAGCTACTCGTACCATGACGGATTGAGCTTAACTTACCAATAAATTCACGGAGTTTTGAAGTGAGTTACTGGAGGTTACTTTTAAGTTGTATTCAGACTTCAAGTAATATGACGGTTCCGAATTCGGTTCTCATTTCAACTATTCTCTAATATGGAAGCTTCTAGTGAAGAGCTTATACCGTTTTCGAGAAATACACTCATTTGCAAATCAATTGGGTTCTCGAAAACCGTCCAATTTGGGTTCAAATAGAACATAAGGTTGACGGAAACTCGGGGACTGCGCCCACCTGTTGAGCCCGAAGTGAAAGGGCTGGACCGGTCGTGGGCTGTCGAATAGTTTTCAGCATCCTTGTGAGTAGTTTCCTTCATGAAGGTAATACCGTTCGCTTCAGCTAGCTACTTCATTAAACGGTCCTCATCCACCCGTCCCCATTGTGGCTTACATGAAGAAGAGCCGAAGAAGTATGCTCTTGTTACTCGTACTGTGTCCAACCGCTTCAGGTGGGTAGGGGGTTTGATGAAATTTATCCAACTCTAATCTGTTATCATTAAAGTTGGCCTTAGGCTAGTCTAGCACTCAAATGAGAACGGTCGTTAGGTCTATGTCAACCGGCACAGGAAAATGGGAACGAAAAAAGTAATGACCGTCTAAACATAGGTAGTTGGAACAGGCAGCGCATCTGATCGAAATCGATTTTGAGCCAAAACAGATTTGAATCGCGCAAAACAGCTGTTCGCAAGTCGACCGATTTAAGTAGTGTCTGCCATAGGAGAACAACTAGGTTATGATTACCATGTGGAGTTTATTCGTGGTCAGACCATAATTTAAGACCATAAATTTAAGCCACATAGAGAGCCAATCAGTTGGCTTTGGTGACCGATCGAGCGTGCGGTACAATGTTGTGTAACACCATCTTTGAAGCCCGGACGGAACAGCTCCCTAAAGGGAGGTCATCATTTTCTTAAAAGAACTCTACCCCAAAGTTGCTGGACAACCTACGACTGAATTAGTCCAATTTGAAGCTCACCAACTAGGCTCCGAGAAACCAGTCGTGGGCTGTCGGAGAATTTTCAGCAACCTTATGAGTAGTGCACTATGTCTATACATCTATCGCGATATCTCAAATATCGTACCAAATGAAACACGAGGCGGTCTGGTACAGCACATTCAGTTGCCTGAGAACATCATAAACGAGAGGTTCAGCTGGGTTCCAGGTGAGTCTCTCGCAAAATGAAATTTGTACGCATGTGAGTGTATTTCGCTAATTTCGTGCAATTTAGTTTCAAGTAGAACACAAAGTTGATGAAAACTCGGGAACTGCGCCTACCTGATGAGCTCCAAGAAGGGCGAAACCAGTCGTGGGCTGACGACGAATTTTCAGCAACCTTATGAGTAGTGTATTACGAATTTAGGCGTTTTCTGAATGGTCAATTAGGATAGTCACTGAAGAAATTACCAAAACGACTTCTTTAGTCTCACAGACGATAGCACGCTTAAAGAGAAAGCCCAATTTTTCGCGTTTTTCATCCTTACTGACTAGGGGTGTGATGGACTAAATTCGATTAAAAACTACCCAAACGAATTGTGCGAAAAAAATTGCGATCTTTGTGAACAATTTTGCAGAATGATGACGTAATTCACAGTAAAACATTTGGTTTTTTTATGCGGAAATTTCGGTGGCTGTTTGGCTTTTCCCCGAAGCCTGTGATGCTCGTTGAATTCCACCCCGGGTTTACGAATGGTGATAATCAGATGGTAGGTATTTATTGTTGGCACGAAGCAACGTCAGCCAATCTCAAGTGGTTAGTATTTTCAAAATTCAGACGAACAAATTTGGTATTTATTGTCTCCCTTATTGTCTCCCCGGGTCGTTTAACGTTCTCTTACGCAATGTAGAGGTATAGCTAAATTTCTTTTGAAACAAATGTTTTTTTGAAGCTTATGTTTTATTTGGTGATAGAATTCAAGAAAAGTACTATTATTTGAGGGATACATAATATGGAAATAAAAGAAAACCGGATATAGATGAAATCAAAACTGGTTTGACCCGGAGACTCATGACAGCCTGTGAGAAACGTTTGTCTTTAGGCCAGGTGCCGGCCGCACCACTATGGCAACGAGGAAACCGCTGCAGCTGAATATACCGCGGTGGGTGTTCAGTTCGCTCAGAGACGCCTCTACTCGATTGGCTACCTCTTGATAGTCCTGTCTGCGTGGTGTATCTGACAACCTCCACGAAAGTATTTCCAAAAATGGAGGCCCATCGCTCCATATTCATTGTATTTGTGTACGCCTCAACGGACGGCAGCTCTGATTCTGTGAAAGGCAGTTTCTGTGACGCCCTGGGTGTCCTTTTACAGCGGGCTAGAAGCTCAGAATTTGTTGATGATATGAACGCCCAGGTAGATAGGTAGGTAGTAGTGGCTCAATAGGGTAATATTCCTGGATCCGACTCGAGACACACGGATTTGTGCTAATCGCGGACTGCTGCTTTGCAGTACGAAATTCGGAAACAGCGGAAACGCACACCAAGCACTATTAACGAACCAATCGCTAACCCAGATAGACTGTAGTGTCATCAGTGATTAGTGGCAAGGAGTATTCATGGCCTACGCTGTGCAACAGTCCTGTGAACTCCGATCGTGGATTTCCCCGAATCCAGAATCTACTTCCCCAATGCAATACAGGATATCTAGAGCTGTACGTTGTGCAGAAACTTCTACCCGCGGTTCAAACCAGCCGTCTATTTCTAAGCATTAGATCTCTGATTCGACTGCGAATTTTCTGGAGACTCGGGACTGACTTCTCTTGGCCCCATCCACAAACCAACTCAATACGTCATCTGACATCTAGGAGAACTGATTGTATGGTAGACTGGGGACTTCCGTAAATCCGAAGGGCCAGATAAGTGGAAGAACCAAAAAGTGATGCAAATCTCCTGCAGGTTGATTTGATCGACAGAACCTTGAAGCCCTCTTGTCAGTGAAACTATTAGGAAATCGAGTGAATCCCCGGTATCCAGCCAAGGAGAACTTTCGAACCATCGGGCGCAATACTTGGAACGACCCGCTACGTCTAATCCGGGTCGTCGGTCTTTATCGGAAACGTAGAATGTGGACATGGGGCTTTTTTCAGCTTCAGAACCGTCCATTGTGTATCCGCACGCAAGCGTCATCGTAATTAAATGAAAGGATAGCCGATATTTACGAAATTGGACCATCTATTTTCCTAAAAGTCCATTGAAATTTAGAGGTCATCGCATCATGGTTAATGAGTCTATTGCAAGCCAGACGAAAAGTTCTCACCTTTCATCACCATTCGGATATCTATCCAAGTCAATCAGCAAGTGATCAGCCCTAAAAAGATTGGATTCTGTTTAAATTTGTTCAAATCTTGGCGCAACTAGACGTACATCCCATTTCTTCGTCGCCACATTTGGGACGATTGTTTACTTTGCTCTGTCGCGTAGCGAATTGATCTGAATGAATTCGGAGTATCAGGTTTCGAAATTTAACCGGGACAGTCTAAACAGCTTGATTTCTTCCGTCGCCGGAGAAGGCCTTCCAAAGAAAATGAATAAAAAGTGGATCGTTTATCGCAAATGACTTGGTCTGATCGCATCAAGGTGACAAGCCTGAGTCATTGGTTTTGTGAATTTTTCATTTACGTAGTAAAGGTGTCAGCTATACATATCATGGTGACTTTTTCAGAGAAATACTCTCCTTGTGACAACCGTGGAAATTGACCGTTCAAGCGATGCTATTTTGTAAGTCATCCTGATGAACAAATGGCGCTGCATCACGTCTAACTAAGAGCGAATCACACTGTTGACGAAAGCCTGTGTCCAAACACTGGCCAGAAGTTTACGATTTCGAAACTCTCAGAGTTCCACGAGACACCCACCACCAATGGTTCTCAACGAGGATGAAACAGCTGTACAGTGCTCCTTGGATTCTAGCACTAATTCGCCTCACTGACGACACGAAATCTCAAGAGGAAAGTACCAGTTGTTATTTTAAAAAAATTAAAACCACCGTGGTTACTCATGTGGCTGGTGAAGTGTTTACCGAGCTAAGCCGTTGATTTGTGGGCATTACGTTCGAATAGCCATTAGTGGTGACGAAACGCGTGCACGTGAATAGCCAACCATGTGATTAGCGTTCACGGTTCGGTGCGAAATCACATGATTATGAAAATTCGCGCGAGATGTTAGTTCAGCAACGGGAGACCATCGGATTAAGCGCGAACAGCTGGTGATGGACACCCTCGTTTTGTGTGATATAATATCGAAGCTCGCTAGACAGGTATAAATTTCTACGCCGACCGAAATAGTCCATAACCGATTCAATCATCATCATCATACATCATCGAAAGCGTGACATCAGTGTTCAACACCGATGCCCCACTGCCGTACAACCATGATTTATTTGAAAGCCTTATTGTAAAGAAAAGAATGAAGGTGGACGGAGAAGGGACTCAGTGCTAGCTTACCACCTCCAGACATTCACTTAGGCAATCTGGATTGAAAATGACAACAGGAACGCCACTGACATCGGCTGGCAGCCATAACTTGTAGTGTATCCAACCAGACAGAGTGAGGATCACGCGGTCCCCATCCTGGAAGTCGAGTAGCACCGACAGCACCCAAGCGTTTCGTGGACTCCTTCCTACTCCTCTGCCAAGTCAAGGGTTGGTCACCTCTCTGTTTACGCCACTCTGAATTGGGCATGGAAAACAATACTCTCTTTGGCAAACGATGGTTCGGCATACGCAACACATGTCCCAACCAACGCAGCTTCTGGTGCTGGACACATTCTTCAATGGAAGTACCCGTTACACAACCGAAAACACGCTTTCTAACTGCCTCGTTACGGATTCGCTGACACCAACCCACACGAGCTATGGTTCTGAGACAACGATTGTCGAACACCTGAAGACGTCTCAGGTCCGCTGCTCGAATAGGCCAAGTCTCACAGCCATACAACAAAACAGCCCGTACTGTAGCTTGATACACACGTCCCTTCAGATTCAGGGATAAACCATTCTGACGCCATAGGTGTCTCAAGTTAGCAAACGCGGCCCGAGCCTTGCAGATTCGTGCATTCACCTCATCTGTCACACTGCAATCAGAACTAATACAACTTCCAAGGTACGTAAAACGCTCCACAACTTCCAGTACCTCTCCCTGGATTGTAAGGGGCGTGTTCAGTGACTGCACGTCCACAAGCATGACCTTACACTTTGTGGGTGCAAAATGCATACCAAAGGACGGGATGACTTTGGTCAGTTCATCCAAGAATACTTGCGCCTTCTCCTCCTCTTCGAACATGAGAACGATGTCGTCTGCATATTCCAGATCGACAAGGTTTTCTTCACTGGCTATTTGAACACCAGGGTTTTGGAGACCCTTCAGCGTTCGTCTCATTATTTCATCGATCACAAAGTTAAAAAGGAATGGAGAGAGTGGGCATCCCTGACGGACACCGCTTTGTGTGCGGAAGCTTTTGGAGAGCTCTCCATACACTCTCACACGTCCAGAAGTTTGAGAATACAAAGAACGTCTTATGTTTACAAACTTCCGGGGCATTCCTTGGCGGGCAAGTGTCTCAAGAAGAAAGGACCGGTCAACCGAGTCGAATGCGCCTCGGAAATCCACGAATACTAGAATCGTGGGTCGCTTATACATATGGCGTTGTTCTAGCACCTGACGCAGTGTGAAGATCTGGTCAGCACAATGATTCAATAGTCAGGGCAAACGCTTCATGTATGTTTTTTCATGTTGCCCAGGTGTTTCGATAACTTTATTGCACATGCCCACAACTGACTGGGGACTGACTGGGGCTTGTGGACTTTCGGTCATCGGTTAACCAAATAAGGGTGCTTGTGAGCCTTTTGCTCGCATGTACTGGTAGCTGTTACTCCCCCCGACCAGTTCTTGTTGTGTCGGTTGAAGGCATTCATTTACGAGCATTTCGTTCGCTCAAAAACTCACTATTCAGTAACGCAGCCCATTCATTCACTCCGGGAACAACTGGTCCTTTGGCTGTCTCTAAGTCATCGACTTTTAGCGGTCTCTGTTTGATGTTGAAATTTAAGCCATGCCTTGAAATAAGTTATTTTTCACCTGCCAGATCACGCATAGAATGTATGGGTGCCAATTGTTGGTTTTTAGCTGGTTCATTAATCCACATCGGCTCGGCAATCAGTTGACCCACCAATTCGCGATTTTTGAGAACACTAAATGTAGATGTTTGCCCACCTGTGCGAGGTTGAAGCGGAACCTTACTAACCAGAGTTCATCACTGGTATGAGATCTTGGAACAGCACCCGGGGCAACTTAATAGTTGATTCAGAAAGGCGATGCCTGTTGACCATTTGTGAATTTGATTGTGTAAAACGTGAGTTAAGCTCTTCATGAGCTGATCAAATTGAGAGC
Organism: Opisthorchis viverrini; assembly: GCF_000715545.1. NCBI lineage: Eukaryota > Metazoa > Platyhelminthes > Trematoda > Opisthorchiida > Opisthorchiidae > Opisthorchis > Opisthorchis viverrini. The sequence goes on from NW_008751808.1 coordinate 406,820, forward strand.
TGTACGAATAAACTTTAGAGTCAGACAAGCCTCGGTTGGTTTAAATTACTAGGATCTTTGAAATTGCAGAGCAGGTTTTTAATCGGTCGTAAAATATCCAAGCTCTGATAGAACCGTATGTAATCGGATAACTTGAGTGCCGTGTGTGTGTGTGTGTGTGTGTGTGTGTGTGTGTGTGTGTGTGTGGAAGAGATGCATCGCCAAACGCTGTTCAATTAACTACGTAATTCCAATCAGTTGGTTTGAAACTACAAAAAAGTATTTTGTTGAAGGTGAGAAGAATTTAGGACCAGTTATTTGATAGCAAATCGAGACTGATTTACAGGTTTTGGTTGAGAAAAGGCATCTACTCAGTACACTGATTCAGAAATTCATTTGGTGTTAACCAGAGGCTCGACTGAACCTCGGCATAACGTCTGGATATTGCATCATATTGATTGACGGGGCACAGTGTCCAGTTGAGTCGGCCGTTGAGATCAACCTAATTTGATATACTTCACCAGTTGTGCGCAATGCTAAAGCTTAATTTTGACAAGAATTTGGGCCTGCACCCACCTTATGATTTCTAATTAGAGAGAAACCAGTCGTATGTTGTCCAAGTGATTTCAGCTACCTTGTGGGTAGTGTGCATCACATCAGTGGATGCATGAGGTGGCGTTGTGCAGTGCATTTGGTTGAGTCTTGAGTGAACAACATATTAGTATGGGAATTAGCGTTGTTCAGAGATTTAACTCACCTCATGAGGCATGAACTTTTTATCTCGGACGGTTTAGTTTCAATTGGTAACTAGCTGAAAAGCTTTACATTTAAATAGGTGCGAACAAATTCGAGAAGGATGTCATTTGGATAGTCCATCATGAGGTTGTGTTGGTTACGTGTGTCTTGTGCTGATCAGAGGTTGAAATGACAGATTAATTTGTATCTGTAAGTGGCAGTCCCTGTGTATCGATACCGTCTAAGATGCCCCGTTTTCGGCTATGATGTAGAGTCAAGCCGGACGGTCAATATGTTGGTTCGGCATCGATTTCCTGTGCTTTCGTGCACTAAACAACTGGTGATCATGGGTGCACCTGAGCGTCTGCCATAAGTCTCCTCCGAGAATCAGTTAACAGACAAAATTGGTAATGACAATGCCAAGGATCAACGCTGGTTTTGTCTCCTACGTTTGCTTCGGACATGATCATGAATATTCCGCCTTTGAGATCTACCTTTGCCAACACAAAAGGTTTCTACCCAGCATTAGCTAATCGGATGAAAAGTGAGCACCCAGTATAACCCTAAACTCATTTCACTTCGGTTTTTCACATTCTACTCTTGTTTTGGTGTTGGGAGAACCGAAACCAATGAGGCCTATATGGAGTCTGATTTGATGAACCGATCAATAATCGATAGAGATGAGTGGTGCTCTCTTGCTGGGACAGCGACCCGCCGGATATGTGATTCTTTCAGCCATACATCGAATTCAGGCTGTCAGATTTTGCACTCTTCAGCTTTGATTTAATCTAAACAAAATCCATTTTAGAAGGAAATGACTATCACAAGAATGTCTAGCAACCCCTAAATTCTTCTTTCATTCCGGAAATCCTGAAGCTTTTTAGCGGATAAAAAATTTTCTGCGCTGATCTGAGAGTTTTTTGAGAGCTCGGATTGCAGGAACCAAAGTGTGAAAGTTTTCACTGGTTGATTTATTTTTTACGGTTGAAGCAAAGTACCTCAAGAGCTTTGTGACAATGATTCATGCGAAAAGGTAATTTCCTAAAAAAATTTAACTTCGCATTACGTTAATCTGTAGACTCTTGTGAATTGTTCGTGAGCAGTACTCGTTTCTGAACGTTCCTCGCTTCCGAGTGGTTTTTCTAAGGCTTCGGAGAAGCGCAATAGTGACTTATTGACGATCTATTGATCAAGGGTTTAATCGGCAATGATTTGCTTCTAAAATATAACATTGAGTCACGTTCTATAAACAGCAACTCTCTCGAAATAGCAAATATGTAAGTGTGAAATGATGTTTAGCAATCATTCCAAGGTCCTTCCGGCGAATGGGTTAGGTTCGTGCCCTCTTCGTCCAAAAAGTTGACAACAACGCTGAAAGTTGGAACAACGGAAGAAAGCGAAATGAATAATCAATTCACAGACGGACTGATTTTTGAGTATCTCCATCAACAAATATTGTCAGTTGTCAGGATGAACAAGATGCGATTCGACTAGGTTGGTATAAAGTAAACAAACTGATCAAATGCTGATGCGTTAGAAGTATTACGATTGCCGGGACCAATCATAGGTCGATTCGTTGATATTGAGGAAGAGTTAGATGATAAAGTGGAAGGAGAATTAACGAGAACTGGTTTTACAGGGGTTTATAGTGTTCGATGAGTTCCATATTAGATGCATTTGATGACGGTCTGTTATCGATTTTTCTCGGACGTATAAAGATGCTTTCAAGCAGCCTTGGTTTTAGAAGGGACATGACGTTACTTTCAGTGATTTTGGCACACATGATGAGACACATCCACTTTTTTGATAGATATTTCTTTCTCCTCGAGCAACGAAGATTCAGTCAAGTCACCAAGTGATGTTTGAGGAATGAGCGGCAACATATCCGGTATAAGTGAGAGTGAATCACACTGCTAATCAGCCACTCGTGGCCGAACGGTTGTGCTCAAACTCATAGTCGAGAGGTCGTGGCTTCTAGACGCCTCACTGGATTTTTTGTGAGATGTGCACTGCTGATAAAACAGCTACCCAGCGCTTCTTGACTATCATAAAAACCCTTCAATCTTGTCACACTACCAAAAAATATCAAATTTCTGAGTGTTGTTCAAGTTTTGTACATCCTATTGGGATTAAAGCGTGTAATTACAGGTAAATGCCGACGGGAGAATGCCGGCAAACTTGAGTTAATGAGGATGCAACAAGTGTCGGACTTCGTCACGTCGACCGTAAGCGTTATCTCCGAAGGAAATGCGGCCTTTAGCAAAAAACGTTTTTTAATCTTTAAACTGGTCAGCCTAAAATTTGCGGTTTTGAGATTACTTCGCTCAGTGAGCAGTCAATCACCGCGACTCGGACAGTTTCCATTATACCAGCGTGAAACACACTGTGGTCTTCTTTCTGTCTCTAAGTGCTTGTAGAAAGATTAGAGTAGAGTATTTAATGTAACTCATACTAAATAAATGATGCGTCAGACACGTTTACCATGTTTGGTCATAATGGAACTTGAGGTTGATTTTCAACTAACGTTCTGTTTTTGTAGCACGAACAAGTCACTGAAGTGGGAAGAATTGAAAAACAAACTCAAGCTGATTAACTTGCATAACTGTTCTGCGAGGAAATACGTCGTTAGAGGAAAAAATTATGTTGCTTAAACTAGCTTATGAGTACATGGCAGCGTTCAAGAAGGATACACTTACACAATAGTCGTGACACCTAGAAAGAACCAAGTTTTTGTATCTGATCGCAGCGCTGAATAAGAAGTTACTCGACAAGAAATTCAGTTAAATATACTTTCTATGGCGCTCTTAAGCAACTGAGTGTGCTGTACTAGGACGCTTTATACTTCATTGGGCACGATATTTGTGATATCCCAATAAAATTGTATAGACGTGAAGTGGAGCACCATAAACGGGAGATTAAGCTGAGTTCAAGGTGAATCTCCCACCAAAACCAAATAAATATGCAATGTGGGTCAAAGTAGGACATAAGATTGACAGAAATTTGGGGACTGCGGCTACCTGATGAGTCCCAATAGGGGTACAACCTGTAGTAGACTGTTGAAGATTCCTCTTGCGAGTAGTATGCTACGTTTATTCAACAGCGACGCCGACTGATTACCGAAGTGCGACTTGCATAAACGTTTGAAGGATAGGCAGCAGCCTTCCACTTTAGGCAGAAAAACCAACTCACAGAGTCGTGTAAAAAGAGTACGTCACCTACACGTCATTGTGATCATTGTGCACCAAACTATGGTCGACCGCGCTGACATGCCTTGACACAGATGAGTGCCGTCTGCAACAAACACGACGGTCAGGGATCATTTTTTGATAAAATGACAATTTTAACCATCAAACTCTAGCCTGTGCGGATTCCTTAGTGACATGCTGATTTCGGACGGCAAAACGGGAACTAATAAAATCACAACTATTCAGCTAATACACTCACATCCACATACCAGTTCGATTTTCACAAACTGACGCAACAAGAACCCAGCTGAGTCTCTCATCTATGTTCGTCTTCAACCGAATGTGCTGCATCAGGCCACATCAGAGTTGAGCTGACTCATGAAACCTCAAGTTGTTGTTGCTGTTGTTGATTGTGAGAGTTCGTAATTCACATTCACCTCACCCCAGTTTGAATACTCTCGCTGCAGTTACGATGTAACCGATTTGATGAGTCCACATCAACAAGGTCGAAGCATTGAACTCGCTCTTAATAGAACGGATCAGCTGTTCTGGGGTTTGGACTTCAAGTCTTTAGCAAGCGAGGCCATTGCTTTATCATTGAGTCGTGCGCGCCCCCGATTGCAGATGCTTCCTGATCAGAAGTGTGCAGGTCTGCTCAAGAAATTGTTTGAAACCGTCTTGTACTTTCCCGTCTAAGCAGTGACAGAAAGTGGATCAGAGCAGACAAGAAGGTGGTTGCCCTCAAAAAGTGAAAACGACTTACGTAATACACGTGTTTGGTACTGGTCTTAAAATGGTATGATACGAGGAAAATGTCGGTAGCTCAGGTAGCGTAGATGGTTGTGCCATAACCACTAACCCACGCTCTCCACTAACGCACTGCCCAGCTCAGCGAACAAGCCAACAACCATGGAATGATAAAAAACAAAGCTACTTCAACTGAGAATTTGGAAAACTTTAGTAGTTTTGGCTTTGCCAGGAAAACTTTTCACACCCCCTTGTTTGAATTAGAGGGGGTCAGTAATCAGAGGTAGTATACTAATTCAAACCTTCCCACAAACTTACATGTCCTACCCTGAGACACTGGATACTTGTTTCGCCAATATATCGAATTCTTCTCCTAATGTACGACATTTTCTAAAACCTAATTTTTGGAAATTGGACAGAATAATTACTATTCCCCCATAGTTTCCTTATGCAGGAATCAAGCAAACGGGATGACGTAAATAAAACGCAGTCTGCCTCGCGGTCCGACTTAAAAATGTCAAGGAGAATTCGTGGGCCTGCGAAACAAAGGAAGCATTCTAATTATAAATTCATGAGCTACGGGGTTCATAATAAGTGGCCATAAGCAATCGATTCGTCGCAGACATTCAGACTTTCATTCACTTTAGGTCAATTGCTAAAGGATGTTCCTCACGTTCAGTTGCTTTGTCCGTATTGACCCAAGGACAGTATCGAAATTCTACGCAACTATTTCCACACAAAAGTCCAAAGGCCAGTGGATTAGTATGGCTAAAACAAGAGCAGACGTACCCTTTCAGAAGAGTTTGATAAACAATCAGTAGTTTTTATTTGGGCAAGGCTTCGCTTTTGACACAAAAGCTTCATCAGGCCAAGTGAGCAGGTCACCGAATTCGCCAGGTTATAAGGCAGACGGGGAACCAATCAGTAAGTCAGTCCTCTTCAGGTTATCACACTAGATCAGTGCTGAGTGTCAGTTAACGGCTCTTGTCGGTTAGTGAAGTTGTCAAAATCTTGCTTTGGTGGATTGGGGGGGGGGTCAAGTTAATTCCGATTGGGTTTGGTTTGTTACGGTTTCTTCAGTTGATGATTCACCTTGGTTGCCACTGGTAGATTTGTGGGATCATGAGGGCTCAGATAATTTAGTTTGAGGGGAATTGGGGTCAAGTGGAATTCAGATGATGACCACTCTTCCTTCCGATGACCGATGACCGTGTCAGCTCGACTGATCCAGAACCGTCCTCCACACGCTTGCCAGTTCCACACCTTCTATTCTATTAACACTAGGGTGCTTGGCGATTTCTACTGCCTCGGCGATCAGTCTGTGTGGCGTGGACCGTAGTCCTCGCCTCAAAACCTCGACATTTTCTAAATCTATTTTGTGTCCCGTGTCGAGTTCGTGTTCCGCAGTCGCCGAGTTTTCAGTAACGCTTGATATTCATCTGCGTTTCTCGGCGGCCTGTTTATTTTTCTTCTATGCTGTCCGACTCTGACGTGTAGTCCCCTAGCTGTCTGTCTTATGTAAACCTTGGTGCAGTCATTACATTTAATTTTGTAGACACAGTCCCTGGTTCTGTTGGCCGGGAGGCGATCCTTCAATTGCACCAGTGAAAAGCACAGAGTGTTCCTCGAAAGCTAGGCTACTTTTAAGTTGGCTGCGTTTAAAATCCTTCAAATGACCTCCGATGTCCCTGGCTTATATGGAATAACAGCTGTCCTGATCCATTCCCTGTTTGGTTTCGCTACCGGTATCAACACCCTGCACAATTGACGCCTAGTCAAGCTAGCTGGATATCCACTGCCCCGAAGTTTGTTCTTTACTTCAATTGGAGCCACTGTCCGATCAGCTTCTTCTGTATACAGAGCCCTTACACGCCTTAACATGGATGAGGCAATACTGGCAATACTGGATGGGCGTACGAGTAGTTTAAAACTGCCCCGGTGTCCGTTGGCTTCTCGTACGCAGTGGTCTTTAGTTTTCCCCCGACCTTATGTGTCATGCAGTCTAAAAAGGTCAGTTTTGGAACTGAGTACTCTTTCGAAATTCACCAGGATGTTTTCACCTTTCCTGAAGGTTCCACATTTTGATCCAGGTGCTCGAGTACGATAGACAAATTGTCGACATCGGTGTTTCTCGAACCAGTTTCTAAAATTTTCCTTCAACCTGTTAGAGTTTATTCGCCCGCTCCATTGCATGAAATGGACACGCAAAATAAAGCACGTTGCTTTACTGGAAAGTTTATCCTGCAAGCTAGGTCATTTTATGCGAAAGTGATAATAACTAATAAATAATGATAGTAATAAATGATAAATAACAAATAGATAATTAGATAGATGAATGACAGACAACTAAATGAAGCAAGAAAGAAACAAATGGGTAGTAATTTTATGAAATCTAGCGCTTGGTGCAAAAACAAACTCTGCAAAATTATCGCGAAACTGGTTGAACCGAGGCAGGCGTGAGCAACTAATATGAATGAAGCGTAACGAGTTAATCGATTGCCTCGAGAAATCAGATGCAGTTCATTACCCCATCTTGTTTTGACAAAAACAAAAACGTCGTGTATCTGGGGTTGGCGCACTCGTGAATGAGTGCTTTAATATCGTCAGCCAATCCTTCTTGATCCCTCTGGAATCAAGAAGGCTGGTAAATTGTCCGAGTGATTAGGACGAGGGTTGCTTTATACAGCAGAAGAACGAGCGCATACAAATTAGATTAGACACGTGCCACATGCCAACGCCTACGTTTCTCAGCCGTCGGTTTGATTAAGGCTTACTCGTTTTCTCACCCTGCAGGTTATCTGCACGTTTGGGATTAATTACAGGGATTCGCGCGTGAGCTTTCTTTGCCTTCTTCGCTGAGTTAGCGTTGGACACTAATCACCTTTCAAATAATCAAGGTTTAAACTTTTTAAAGAGAGTTCTAAAGCCTGGAATGTTATTAACAATACACGACTGTACTCAAAATTGTTTCCACTGTTAAACTCGTTGGACGGTTCTGTCTGCTCCTTGAAAACCTATCTTAAACCGCCGTTCAAGGTCAAGCGTTTTAGATAAACATGAAATTTAGCGTGTTTCTTTTTCGTAGGCACGTTTATGCACATTCCTACTCGTGAGGTTGCTGAAGACCAGCCTACGATCAGTTTTGCCCTTCTTAAGCTTATCAGGTAAGTGGATCTCCGAGTTTCCGTCTGCTGTATGTGTTCTACTTGGACCCAAATTGCACGAGATTAGCGAAATACACTCAGTTGCAAACTAATTTGGTTCTATGGAGAAAACCATGGATACCTCAGCTTGATCCTCTGTGTAGGGTATTCTTCAACTGAATGTGCTGCACAAGGAATACCTCTTGTTGCTTCAGGTTCAAAGGTGCTACTCTGTAGTTTGCAGAAAGGCCTTCAAAAACCCACGACTCGACTTCCTTTTCTTGGATGTAGGGCAGTCGCTTCGTTTTCTCAGGTTAGTACGTAAAAATCTCCCAGTCAGTCGATTTTAATATTAATACGGTCTCAGAAAATAGTGACATTCATTGAGAAAAACGTGCAAGGGACGAAAAATCTTGGTTTTCGCCATATATCGAAAACTGTTTATAGTCAGTTTTCTGAGGTAAGAAAAAACCAAACAAATGGGTAATGACTCATCACAAACAGGTGAATCTTAAGAGTTTTCTAAACAGAGTAGGTTCGCTACAACTCTGTATCAGAATAATGCAGTTTGGTTGTATTTGTAATGCACTACTCATAAGGTTGCTGAGACCTTGTGAGTAGCGCACTACAAATATATACACGTATCGCGAGATCTCGAATACCGTAGCGACTGAAACATGAGGCAGCCTGGTGCAGCACATTCAGTTGCCTGGAAACATCATAAACGAGAGATTCAGCTGGGCTCCAGGCGAGTCTCCCGTTAAAACCGAACTTGTTTGCAAATGAGCCTAGTTCGCTGAGTTGGTGCAAATCGGGTTGAAGTAGAACATAATGTTGACTGAAACTCGGGAACTGCGCCTACCTGATGAGCCCGAAGGAGGGCGAAACCGGTCGTGGGCTGTCGACAAATTTTCGGCAACCTTATTTCAAAATATACATGTTTCGCGATATTACGAATATCGTAACGACTGGAACATGAGGCGGCCTGGTGCAGCACATTCAGTTGCCTGGAAACATCATAAACGAGAGATTCAGCTGGGCTCCAGGCGAGTCTCCCGTTAAAACCGAACTTGTTTGCAAATGAGCCTAGTTCGCTGAGTTGGTGCAAATCGGGTTGAAGTAGAACATAATGTTGACTGAAACTCGGGAACTGCGCCTACCTGATGAGCCCGAAGGAGGGCGAAACCGGTCGTGGGCTGTCGACAAATTTTCGGCAACCTTATTTCAAAATATACATGTTTCGCGATATTACGAATATCGTAACGACTGGAACATGAGGCGGCCTGGTGCAGCACATTCAGTTGCCTGGAAACATCACAAACGAGCGATTTTGCCGGGTTCCAGGTGAGTCTCTCGAAAAACCAAATGAGTTTGCAAATGAGTGTATATTCACCAGTTTGGTTGTGTTATTCCTAATGGCCATTAGTCCATATTGATTTCTTTTGCTATAGGAGTTTGGGGCGGGTGCGGTTGTGAACTCAGTGTAATTAGAGTGTTATCAATTGGACTGGTCGGTTTCTAGAGTTTTCCGTTCAGTTCAAGCATTGTATAACCTGTCCTAATTGGGCAGTGCACACCTGTCCTGTGTGATTTACTAACTTCTGTTCACCTTGACATCTGAAAGCAATCGAAGATTATGGGGTGGCTAGCAGTTTGTTCGGAAACAGATCTAGGGTATATGAAGCTGCTTTGGGGCTCTTCAGGATTTATTTAACCAAAAGTGTACTGAATCAGTTTTGTTTTTCCGTATTTCCCGGGCTGAAATGTTTGTGAACAGGTACTGGCGGTCACCGGAGGAATATACCCATGAACACCGATTTGACGTAGGGAAAATACTTTCCTATCGTTCTGGCATTTGCTGAAGGTCATTAACCATCGTTTACGACGCGTAGGCCAAAATACCACTGCGACTCTGTATGAGCGGCTTCGATTTCGCGATTTATGTACCACCAATCATTCTTCAGAGGTGATTTCGACGAAAAGATTCACAACCTCTTGTGGGTCGCTGAAATACAGTGTGAGGTCAATGACAAAATAAACCAACAGGGGCAGATCAGAAAACCTAAGAGATTCTAAGAAAACTTTTAGACAGTTCGTTACATGCACTGAGTCAAAGGCCCGAAAACAGCGCGGAGACGGGGGTTCATTTTAAGTTCAAGGCGACCCAGATCCAAAGTCAGCATCGTGTGTGCCATGATTCTGTTTGTGGTCGTTGGCTTGTTCGCTGAGCTGGGCAATTTGGTTGCAAACGTCTCATCACCAATCGAGGTGACATCATCAGTGCGTAGTTGTGCGTAGCGGTGGGTTAGCGGTTGTGCACAATCTACGCCACCTGAGCTACCGACATTCTCCTCTATAGAAAAGATTCTGTTTGTGTATGTTGTCAGCGCTTGTTGAATTCTTATTTGGCGAATGCGTCTAGCCCGTTGAGGTCTCACTTTTCAATATTAAGAAAGCGGAAGATCATGCTATGAAAGACTTGGGTCATATTCCTCCAACACTGTTACAGACATTCTGTGAATCTTCTTCGATAGCGATTTAATGGGTGAGCAGCTCCAGCGTCCTGGTTACAAGGATATATGTTTTAAAAACGTCATATAAAGCGTCATACAACATCATATACACAGATTCACTGTCCGGTGTAAGATCATCCGGTCCAGTAGTCCGATGGCGTCCCAAGATGGTCAAGCATTTGAAAATTCAGAAATTAAGAATGGCACTCGATGAAAAGTGTGAACGGAATACTGGTTTAAAACACATCGCCCCGGAGATTGTATCAGTGCTCCCTACAGCCTCCCGAGGTAAGGTAAAGTTAATCATTTCTTTCCGAAGCAACAAAAGCTTGAGTCAGTTTTAATTTATTTTCTTCCCAAGAAATCTTGTCAACTTTCATCGCCATCGAGCAAGTCCCATCCAATTGAGAATGTTGGTTGAGAGGTACTGCAGAAAATCGATGTTTTTTTCAAGTGGTACGCTCGTTTGAAAGTGGTTGCGACAGCGACCAGGCAACTTGAGATACTGTCAGAATCGATTAGCAAAATAACTACCATGTCACTTTCAATGCATTCCATTCTATCCTGTTTTCGTCTCTAATTTCCGGATATATTTAGACTACTGTAAAACAATTTTGAGGCGAATATGGTTGTACGACCTCAGGCAACAGACTGCAGTGAAAACACCAGCTTAGTGTATTTCATCCAGAAGTGTGATTGTACTTTTCGATCATGAGAGGGTTACAACACGAACAACATACCGTGTTCTTCGGCTTCCATCTTCCATCTGGAAAATGCAAATGAACTTAGTTACTGTGACAAAACTCGCGTTGCAGAGTGTGCCGCTTTCACCTTGATTACTTGGGTCATGACAGCACCTACACTGAGCAAAATCAGTCAGTCCTGATGACGTGACGGTGGTCACGCATGCGCACTCACGCTCTAGGAGAGCGGTTGATTTGGGTTCTGGGCAGCATGACCCAGAGTCAAGGCAAATCGATAATGTACGACTTGTAAAGTCAATTGTGAGCTGGATTGAAAGCGGCCAGAGGCCGAATACCAGGGAACATAGATAGATAGACAAAAAGATGGACATACGTGAGAGCTCACAACGTAATGCTTGACTGTCAGCTGATCCATGACCTTCGTCCACTTTCTAAGGCGTTTCTGAGACAAAAAGTCACAAAGCATCAACCCTGTTATAACTTGATCAGCACTGTTTTCGAGAAATACACTCATTTGCAAATCAATTTGGTTTTCAAGGGAAACCCAATTGAATCTCTCGTTTATGATGTCCTCCAACTGAGTGTGCTGCACACAGACCGCCTCATGATCCAGTTGGTACGATATTCGAGGCAGTATATTTTCATAAAGGAAACTACTCACAGGGTTGCTTGAAACTCTTCGACAGCCCACGACCGGTTGACGGAAATTCGGGGACCGCGCCTACCTGATGAGCCCCAAGAAGTGCGAAACCGGTTGTAGGCTGTCGAAGAGTTTTCCGCAACCTTGCGAGTAGTTTCCTTTTATCAGTACTTGTCCCTTGTCTTTCGCCTAGGCTGACTACACTGCTGTGTGATCGTTCGAATAGGGGCATCTATCGGAAGACTCGAGATATACCTTGAAACTTCAAGCTTCTTGAGATTTTGGACTGTCTGTTATCCTGGTCGCGAAATGATGATCATGGAAAAATCTACGGCATATAACCATACTTCTTTTGAAATTCTGCTAACGAATACAGATATTGGAGGAGCTGTTTCGAGAACTTCCTTCTTTTTCGAAAACACGTCTCGAGGCCGGTGTTGTGCACAAAGGTAGTCCAAATCACCACACGGGAGAATGACAATCGGCTGCGTTAGCAGAACGTTTGTTGACTTTACCACATTAAAGTTGATATCCGTTGTCAAGACTGGATGTGAATCTCACAGAAGAGCTAGTCACGACTATGTCTCGACTGCGCAAATCTACTCTGGTAGAAGGGGCACCAGACAAACAGACAGCTCCTCGCTGTTGCGTGTTGCAATTTCTTGGTATCGCATTCAGATCTACATTTCCGAAGGTGAATGACTTCTTGGTGAGAACATACTTTGAATTTGTGATCCAATGACTCCGATTTGATTTTCAGTGTTCCGTGTTGGCCCAACATTTGGTCTCACTCGATTAGTTTGCAACTGAAACAAAGAGAGGACTATTTTCGGGTATCATCTTTTCGCAATCTTGTGCGAATGTCCAAGAAGAGAATAGTGTCGAAGTTCTTGTGTCAATGTCATTATCGTTCCCAAATTACGAAATGGTCATGTATTGGCCTTCTCCATGAATTTTTAGACACACGAACAAATCGCAGCTGGAAACTTACTCAGGTAAGGGCGTAAACAGAAATAAAACCTCAAACGTCGGTTCTAATTGATGAAGTATCACACACTCGCACATGCATACTCGAGTGACGCACTCCGCTACAGTTCGTGACCCGGTACGGGAACCAGTCCTGAGGTGCATGAGTGACAAGTTTGGGTAGAGAGAGAGTAGATCTATCTGAAGCGTGATTGCTATTCAACTGGTGGTCCGTCTTCACAGTGTGTTGCCCAAATACAACGTAATACCAGCGCAATAGCAACACAATCTCTTTCGGCTACGAACAACGCGAGGGAAGTTTAGCTCTGCACCCAGTTTTGTCCATCAAAAATTCATCGCAACTGAACTTGGCCCAGTCATCATTACCATCATGGACAGAATGACATCAGTGTTCAACATCGATGCTTCGCTGACGCACAGCCATGATTTATTTGAATGTGTGAAGGGAAAATAAAGGGGAAGGGACTTAGTGCTGGCTTACTACAATCATTCCGCGATGCCTACACATCCAAAACACTCACTCAGGCAATCTGGATAGAAACCGGTAACACGATCGCCATATGAAGCCACATCTTGCAGCATCCCCAGTCAGGCACAGTGACGATCATGCGGTCCCCATCCTGGAAGGCGAGTAGCACCGACAACACACAAGCGTTTTGTGATCTCCTTCATACTCCTCTGCCAATTCAAGTGTTGGCCACCTCTCTTCTTACGCCAGTCTGATTTGGGCATGGAAAACAGCACTCTCTTCGGCAAACGATGGTTCGACACACGCAACACATGTCCCAACCAACACAGCTTCTGGTGCTGGACACATTCTTCAATGGAAGTTACACACCATTACACAACCGAAAACGCCTTGTTATGGATTCGCCGACACCAACCCACACGAGCTATGGTTCTGAGACAACGACTGTCGAACACCTGAAGACGTCTCAGTTCCGCTGCTCGAATAGGCCAAGTCTCACAGCCATACAACAAAACAGCCCGCACTGCAGCTCGATACACACGTCCCTTGAGATTGCATACATCACTTTGACGCCATAGGTGTCTAAAAGTAGGAAACGTGAACCGAGCGTCGCAGATTTGCTCATTGACCTCATCCGGCATCTGGCAGTTGGAACTAACACAACTTCCAAGATACGTAAAACGCTCCGCAACTTCGAGTACTTCCCCGTGGATTGTAAGTGGCGTTTTCAGTGGTTGCATGTCGAGGAGCATGACTTGACCCAGTAGTTAATGGATAGTTCAGGCATACAACGTTCGAATTTCGAAGAATTTTTCAAACTGGCTGATCACATGAAACGTTAACAAGGATGACAATAAAGTTTCGGGTAGGATGCTACTCTGAAAGCATTCTCTACACAATACAATGAACTATTTCTTTGACAGGAAAATAGATTTGAAAACGCTTGAGTTCACATAATGCAAACGAAAACTAAAAACCTTCGGACGGGATTCGAACCTATGGCTCACTAGGCTAGTGCCATAAAAACTGAAATACCAGGTGTTGATTTACTAGGCCCAGGTGGTGCAAATCACTTGGGAGTTGAAAACTTACTTGAAGTGACAGACCTTACCTGTTACTCCGGCTGGCTTACTTACAGTCCGTACAGTTTGCTGACATAGTTTTCAATCCACCAGATGGAATGCCTAGGAATGAGCGACTGTCTGGGTTCGGCTTTAGCGAACGTTTCTATGGCCTTGATCAAATTCACACCACTCTCGTTTGAACGGTCGTATTCCTGTTCTGGCGTGATTATTCCAATGAGTCCACACCAAACGGAAGCACTGGACTCGAGTTTCGCTCTTATTAGAGCTCATCACCAGCCCATATCCAGTGGTCTTGCCGAGATTTGAACTCTGGACATCAGACATGCCAGGCGAGCGTGTTACCGCTTCTCCACCAACGCTGTATTTTCGCGTCTGAACAGGCGAATGTGTTCACACTTGAGAGATGTGATTGGGGTGCCCGACCAATCGAACGGCGACCCAGTGACTGTCCTGGTTGTGACGATCTATTGACCCGTCAGTCAGGACTTCCCAGTTTGGTCAAGGTACAAAAATGCGTGGCCAAATGTATAGGAGTGCAGTCTTTTTCTTACCAACATGTGAGTTTGTTGAAGCCAAGGATAACGTTTATATACTTGCGGTCGTCTGAAGTGCGATTTTGTTTTGCTCCACACTGTCCAAAACCTTTGCAGCAGAACTCAACAGTAGTATTCCAACTCCAGGATATTTTGTCTAGACGAGAAAATTATATGCTCGTGACCCACCTGGTCTTCAGAACAGTACATGCATGCATTTTTCTAGTTTCAATCCAGTGAATTACGGGCTTGATTCCTCCAACATGCCACATCTGCACGCTGGGCCGAGCGTAATAGGGAACATTTTTTAAAAGGAAACACGCTGATGACCCGTATCCTTACAAGCCTGCCAACAGGCTTATAAAGAACACAGCATGGCCACGGAAGGCCAGGGGATCCGAGATCTATCAGTACCGTTGTGTTGAGGGGCAAATAAAAAATGTATCTATCTTACACTGATAGGAGTAATATGTAGTCCAGTTTCGGGAGAAACATCTTCAGATTTGTTTCGTTAGGGAAACTATTCACAAGGTCACTGAAAACTCTTCGACAGCCCACGACCGGTTTCGCCCTTCTTGGGGTTCATCAGGTAGGCGCAGTTCCCGAGTTCCCAGCAACCTTATGTCCTACTTGAACCCAAGTTTGATTGCAAATTTACATCCTGATCCCATAAGCTTCCAGCTTCGTCACTCGGACGTCACCTGTTCTTGTCTCACCAACGCTTCGACATGGTCTCATTTCCCACCGTATTACTTTGTTACACAATCAAATGTGTCGACTTTCTTCAAGACAATAGTGACTGATAGATTAGAATCCATTTTGTGCGCTCTGAAGCAGCTGTTTGTGACTGCTGGTAAACGAAGCGTGAATGTCTCGTTATGATACTCTGTCTGGAACTGTTACCGTGTCTGTCATGTAGCTAAGTGAAGCCCCTTCATATCTGTCTGGTATTGAGATACCAAAACAAACTGTGTGCGTACACCGAGTTTCGTTTACTTACGTTGTTCTGACGTCAGGTACATTTGTGGGAAGTTGTGAACCCCAAATTAGGCTTATCAACAAAATTCTCATCAGAACAGCGAATTACCACCTGTACACGCATTAAATATCATCACGTGAAAGATTACAACGCTTGGTCAAAAGCGTTCTACTTACCAATAAACCTTTTGGTGAAGAGTTCAGATTGGCACCGCGTTGGTACAATGTTGTATAAGGCTGAAAAACTGGTGAACTATAGTCACGCTTTTAACCTGTTCACTCTATATATAACCCCTGCTGACGGGTAGTTGCATTCGAGCTCGCTTCCTTGGTCGGTATTCAATAAAAATGAAGTACGATAAATGCGTGCGGGACGCGTCGGCTGCCGGCCGTCACGTGATTAACTTTGAAGAATTATCGAGCTAGAACAACCAGCTAAATGAACCGACCTTCTATGGGACTATTCCAGGTATGTTACGAACTATCAGGCAGGTTAGATTCCTGAATTAACCTCAGAACGCCCGGAACTTACTGCTCCACCTAAATCTCAGTAGGAAAGCCGGCAAGCATCCAGGCCAGTCAGCCATTAAATCAGTTCAGCAAAAGCTGATGAGTGTTCTTGCACGCCACGGAAGCACGACCGAATGTGATCTGCGTTCAGGCATTTCATAGAGGCACGATCGATGTTGATGGGTGTTCACTAACGCCTATCAGACAGCCTGGATCAATGTGAGAAAGTCCGCTTTAAATAGCATGGGGCCGTTGTAACTTTTGCTCTTGCATTCGCACGCACTCACGCCCTCGCACTCGCTTGTTCAGAATATAGCTGTAAAGTTCCCTTTTGTGAATCTTTTTCCGGCAACTAGGCACTGGAGCGGGTCAGCAGCAGACACCACGGATTTACAAAGTAGCAGATATAACATGAACACTTCAACGAGCAATCTAAAGGCTCGCTTAAGTGTATGATATCACTACGACTTCAGAGAGCAAGTCATCATCATCGACAGCATGACATCAGTGTTCAGCACCGATGCCCCACTGCGGTACAACCATGGTTTATTTGACAGCCTTATTGTAGAGAAAAGAGTAAAGGTGAACGACGGAGGGACTCAGTGCTAGCTTACTACAATCATTCCGAGGTGCCCACACCTCCAGACACTCCCTCAGGCGATCTGGATAGAAACTGACAACAAGAACGCCACTGACATCGGTTGGCAGCCAGGCGCAGTGAGGATCACGCGGTCCCCATCCTGGAAAGCGAGTAGCACAGACAGCACACAAGCGTTTCGTGAACTCCTTCATACTCCTCTGCCAAGTCAAGGGTTGGCCACCTCTCTGTTTACGCCACTCCGAATTGGGCATGGAAAACAATACTCTCTTCGGCAAACGATGGTTCGACGTACGCAACACATGTCCCAACCAACGCAGCGGACACATTCTTCAATGGAAGTACCCGTTACACGACCGAAAACGCGCTTTCTAACTGCCTCGTTACGGATTTGCCGACACCAATTCACACGAGCTATGGTTCTGAGACAACGATTGTCGAACACCTGAGCACTTCTCATTTCCACTGCCCGAATAGGCCGAGTCTCACAGCCATACAACAAAACAGCTCGTACTGTAGCTTGATACACACGTCACTTCAGATTCAGGGATAAACCATTCTGACGCCATAGATGATTGACCTTCACGGCATTCAGAGAGCAAGGGTCTGACACAAATATGCCAAATAAGTGAACTGAGCCTGAATTGACTAATAATTTAGCTTTGAACACTTTTGAATTGTAACGCTGCGATGCCGTGTTGATGACCGAAGATAGCAATAAAATGAACTATATGCTGATGTTTACCATGCTCAGTGGTCTTTGAAAGAAAAATTTCAAAATTTGTCACAAGCAACCTGAAGACAAAATATCCATTTATCGCATCAAGGTTTTGTTTATTGTCTTTGCGTTCCTCTCCCCGATAGTATACTTTCTTGAAATTTCAAGACATTGTTTCGGGTATGTGGGTGACAAAATACCGTTAAAATGTTCTCTTGCCTGACAATCTGACACACGTCATTATGTTGTCTGAAGTGACTGTGCCATTTGGTCCCAAGCTTTGTCTATCGACACATCTAATTGATGAACCTGTTTCATTCCTCTCGTCGGATCTCCACAGTTTAGTGGTTAAACATTCGTGTTTTGCCTGTATAAGTTAGGTTTCCGAACGTGATAACCAAACGTGATAATCTACTACAAAGATGTACTCTTAGGCGATGGTTAAAACAATACCAGATGATGGGAACCCGATGGCAACTGGAGTTTTCTTTTTGTGCTTTCCATCCTGAACTTGTGTTTTTCTACCTCTTCTAATGCTCCGAATGATGCTTTGTGAGCAGCTCGTCTTTGACAGATGTAGTCTTTCGAATGTTGTGATCACACAAAGTTATGTCTGTGCGGAAAATATGTAGATGGGATAAATCGGCAGGTGGTTATTTCTTGCACAAGAAAAGCAAAGACGTTTGCACCTTAGAATCACCGCACAAAATCTAGAAAACTGAACGCTGAACTTTCTGACTTATAAGGCTCAAAGCTCTTGGTAGGTACATCTCATTTGGCGTTCTAAAGTAAGTAAGACGTCCGGAAACGGACAGACACGAAAAGCATCAGGAAGACGAAAGCGGGGTGGCTATTTCGCATCAGTAGTTACCGTCATTCTGCATCACATACAGGATCATTTAGACCCATAAGATACCTTCCACTGGAGGCAAATTTATTATTCTCGTACCTCCTTTACTAGGTGGTAATTGCCTAAAGAATAGCTGAATTTCGGGGGGGGGGGGGGGGGGGAAAATTTTGAATTGGAACGAATGGGGGAGGTTGGCTTGGTT